>NW_027204850.1:0-19911 GCF_024711535.1 Dipodomys merriami
ATCACAGGGCAATCTAGGAGTCTGGAGCTGACAGCTTCCACCTAACCTGACTTAGCCAGATGTAAACTGCTGCAACCCAGATCCATGGGTTATCCCCATCATCCTAGTTACCCTGGCTTATCCCCATATCCTGGATGCTCAGGGCCTTTAAAACTTGGCAGGAAGTCTGCTAGAATCTTTGAAATATGGCTTGAAGTGGTAGAGCTCTAGTCTTAATCAAATGTTATTAGAATAGTATCCTCATGTTTTGAGTTCAAGCCCCATGGCTAACCCCACTCCCCCCCCAAAAAAACACCACACTAAACCATTAGATGTGAACTTGTGTGGTTTGTGAACTGTTCCTCCAAGAATGGTGATACTGATAAAAAGCACCCTAATTCTAATGAAAGCTTGTGGAATAGAGCTAGTTGCTGAGTCCTTCACAGGGTGCAGTTTGCTGCATCCTGCATTGGGTGCTGTGTGCTGAGTCTTTCAAAGGATGCTGTGTGCTGAGTCATGCAAAGAGTGCAATGTGCTGTGTCCTTCACAGGGTGCATTCTTTCTTTGGGTCCTTATAAGATCTCCACAACTGAGATTATTATGCAGACAAGAATATTGAGGCTCATTTATGTCCCCATGGCAGGGACAAAGATGTATTACTGAAGACTAGTAAGTTGTCTCCTGCAGACAATTGTTTTGTTTTGTTTTTTCTCAGTCATGAACCTTGAACTCATGGTCTAGGTGCTGGCCCTTACCTCTTGGGCTTATGACTAGCGCTCTACCACGTGGAGACATGGATCCCCTTATAGCAGAGGCCACAGCCTAGGGGTCTATAGCTAAGGTTTGTCATCCTGCCTTCTCAGAAAGCTGAGATCTGGGTTCCAAACTATCCCAGACACAAAAGCCTATTATCTCCAATTATCTCCATGAGCCTATTATTTCCAATTCACCACTAAGAAACCCAAAGTGGAATCTGGGTGCTTGTTGCTCATGTCTGTCATCCTAGCTACCCAGGAGGATGAGATCTGAGGATCATGGTTCAAAGCTAGCCTGGGCAGGAAAGTCCTTGAGACACTTAGCTCTGATGGACCCCTCAAAAAGCTGAAGTGGTGTTTGGCTCAAGTGGTAGAGCACAAGACTTGAGGAGAAGAGTTCAAGGACAGTACCCAGGCCCAGATTTCAACTCCTACAACAATAAAGAGAAGAGAGAAACAAACTAACAAACCTAAAGTAGAGGGCTGGGAATGTGTAGAGTGTAGATTGCTTTGCATATATGAATATATGAAACCCTGGGTTTGATTTCTCAGGACCATATCACTAAAAAGAAGCCTGAAGTGTCTCTGTTGCTCAAGTGGAAGAGGGGTATCCTTGTACAAGAGAAAATATGTGTAGTGCTCAGGACCTGAGTTCAACCTCCTGTGCACACGCGGGCTCACACTCACACACACACACACACACACACACACACACACACACACACACACACACACACACACACTCACAGACTAGAAGTGATGCTGTTAGACAAAATGGTAAAGCACCGGGCTTCTACACTGAGCTCATGGTCAGCACCCCAGCCCTGCTTTCAACCCCCAAACATAGCCAGCCAGGGCCCAACTTGGAGAGGTCAAATGTTTCAAAACCTGAAGAGCTTAACAGTCCTAGATGACAGGAAGCTTTGTGATATCAGATATGTGCTTGGATTTCCCAAGCTTCCAGAAACCTAGGAGAGACATCATAGGCCCATCATCGTCCTCAATGAAACATTTCATGGGTTTCAGTGCCCCAGTTGTCTGCCAGAAGGACTGCTGAATTATATTGAGCACTGTATCTGAACACCGGAATATAGTCTCACAATGGCAGGATAAGTGCACAGGACTTGGCCTGCCACGGGAGGTGGCACAAATGGCTTCCTGTCAAACCAGAGCACTGGGGAAAGAAATAGATTGGGCTAAAATTAGACCTTTATCCTGACCTTCGGAGCCCACTCACACTCATTCTCACAATCTGACACAGATGGAGCTGTTTGTTACATAGCTGTACAGAAGTGAGGCCTTTTGTCTGCCTGTCCAGACAATGAGGGAGACTTCTTCCAGCAGGCCTGGGATGCAGAGAAACCCTCAGGCTATACTGGGAACAGTGAGGGGAGCCGCAGAACATGCACTTTCATGAAATCAGTCTCTGTTATGAAATCATTTTATTGGATACAAATTTTCTAGCTTGGTGCCATTCATCGTAACTACTCTGGAGCTTCACCTATAGGAATACATACATACATATACAAAGATATGGAGGTGCAGGTTATTTTTGAGGGGGCAGGTCCTAGTGTTGAACTATGAGCCTAGGCATTGTTCCTGAGATCCTTGTGCTAAAGGGTAGTGCATTAACCTTGAGTCAAAACCACATTTCTGGGTTTTTCTGTGATCTCTTAGAAATAACATTGTCATAGACTTTCCTACGCTGGCTGGATTCAAACTCAGATTGTCTACATCTCAGACTCCTGAGGAGCTCAGATTACAATGAGAAGCCACTGGCACCTTCTTTCTTTTCTTCTTCATTTTTTAATCTGGAAACCTGACTTGTTAACATGGTCATACCAGTGTTATGAATTTATAAGTTAACTACCCAATGTCCATTATAGCTGCTTTCTCTAAGAAGGATTTTCCTTCCTCATCTTAACATCTGTTCATAGGTTTGAAACCAAAAGTGAGAAATGAATGTCAGAGAATTTCTGTGCAAATGTCCACAGGACATGCCAGCTCTGTCAGTTAGCATTGAGCTACAGCAATTTACTGTCTCAAGATGGGAGGACCAAAAGCTAGAGCGATCCTTATATTGTCTGCATTGCTTCTTTTGCCTATAAAATGATCTAATAATTAGGAGTGTAGTGTGTCTCCAACCTTGAGTATCTAGAATATACTAGAAGCATCTTCATGCATCACTTTTCTAGTGTCTCTCGAGATTTAGACTCCAGGTTTGTGTGGAGATGCTCCTTGTGAATCCTTGAGGAAAGCTGCTTAAAACCTTTTTGAGAGATAGCCCTTCAAAGTCAGCCTGAGCAGGAAGTCTGTGAGACTCTTATGTCCAATAAACCACCAGAAAACCAGAAGTGGAGCAGTGGACCAGAAGGTAGAAATGGAGCTTTGAGAGAGAAAGCCAAGCAGAAGAAACAGGTTAGACCAGGCTGGAAAGCCTGGGAGGCACTTATGTCCGATTAATGACCAGATGGATGGAAGTGGAGCTGTGGTGGTGGTAAAGCCTCAGCCTTGGGAAAAACAGCTGAGGAACGCATCATGCCCTGAGTTTAAGCCATGTGATAGCCTCAAAAACGTTTTCAAAAAGAGAAGGCCACGTTTATGAATCAGTGCCCTACTTACTTATGTGTGTATATTACCTCCCTGAGTTCAAACATACTGTATGCAATGATGCTTCTCTAATTTATTTATTTATTTATTTATTTATTTATTTATTTATTTATTTATTTATTTATTTATTTATTTATTTATTTATTTTTCAGATATGATCCTTGCGCCTACTGCATCATCCTCTTCATGTCAGACCCATTGCTTTCTCTTCCAGGGTTCCAGGCCTGTGTCCTTATATGATGCACACTGAAGATCTCAGCAGTCTTTATTTACATTTTATTATGAGGACAATGCAGGAACAGTCACAAATCAGGCAGGGGTACACAAGATAGGGTTTCTTAGAAGTAACCAGTCTTCAGAAAATTAAACTTGAGGAAGTAAAATGGTAGCATACTTATGTAAAAACTACCATTAAGAAAAATATGAGGAGGCTGGGAATGTGGATTAGTGAGAGAGTGCTTGCATAGCATGCAAGAAGCCCTGGGTACGATTCCTCGGGAGCACATACACAGAAAAGGCCATAATTGGTGTTGTGGTTCAAGTAGCAGAGTGCTACAGACAGTGCCCAGGCCTTAAGTTCAACCCAAGACCTGGCAAAGAGGTACCTAGGTAGGTAGGTAGATAGATAGGAAGAAAGAAAGAAAGAAGGAAAGAAAGAAAGAAAGAAAGAAAGAAAGAAAGAAAGAAAGAAAGAAAGAAAGAAAGAAAGAAAGAAAGAAAGAAAGAAAGAAAGAAAGAAAGAAAGAAAGAAAGAAAGAAAGAAATATGATAGTTTAATCTTTGGACGTCAGGAGGAAAGAAGGGAACACTTCCCAGTCAGGAGGCCTTTTGCAGTGTGCCTTCACATAACCACAGAGCAGGAAGACTGTCTCTTTCCCACTTCTCAGGCAACCAAGGGCCCCAGAGTCAAGAGGGCAGAGCTAGGTTCTAAATCATGTGCTTGGAGACAAAATAGAAACAGTCCTGCCTCTAGTTAGTCTGGGGATTTGTATTAATTATGTGGAGAATGAAGGAAGGAGAATGGACTGGCAGAGGTAGAAGGGTCTTCAAATCTGATAGTTGGAGAGTCAAAAACCCACTCCCTAAGACCAGAGAGTAGGGTTTCTCCACTCTGTTACTCCCCTCTCCCCAACTAAACTGGCTCTCTATTGGTAACCTAAAGGTAGCCTGAGGCTCCCTTAACATGAGGGAGGAAGGTTAATTAGTCATTATTTGAAGAGGCCGAGTAAAGCCTGACCCTGGTGTAACTTTAACAAATGTTACAGGTTTTCCCCATTGCTGGTTGTGCCTGGAATAAATGAAGTGGTTTTGCAGCTCACTTCCCTGTTGAGTGTGTACGTTCTGCCTCCTAATCATGTAGGCCTGGTCTCTGCACCTAGCCTGGATTTTGAAACTGTTTTCTGTCCTTCAATTACAGAGTTACACTGGAGTTCTTCCTGCTAACAGAGCTAGGGCTTGGATCCTGAGAACTTCATCTGAATCCAGGATAGGTCAATAATGGTTCTTTCCTTCTTCTATAACTCGAGTACTATAAGAACATTTAATGTGCAAGTAAATTCTCATCACCAAGGGAGACACAAGAAGCTATTGAATATCTGACCTTTCAGAAGTGGAAGTCATTTTGTCATCGATTTCCTGCCCTGGCTGGCTTCACCCTGTGATCCTGAGACCTCAGCCTCCTGAGCTAGGGTGATGGGCATGAGCTACTTGTGCTCTGCTAGGTTCAGAACTGTAATGACATTGACAATACAAGTCAATTGCTTATCAAAAAAGGCTTGTGGAGCATATTAAGCCTTTTAACCTTGGACCTTTAAAAACCCTGTAGGACACAATATTACAATGCTACAGTCTGAGAGGATGGACATATATATGTGCTACACTTGAACCATGAGCTCTGAGTCCAATTCTGGTGTATATCATCTTCCAAAGAATGTTCTCGTAATTAGCAAATAGGAAAAGTATTTTAATTAACCCTCACTCTTTTTCCAGTTGTGTGTCTCGAACTCTAGCCTGGGCACTGACCCTGAGCCCTTCAGCTCAAGGTGAACACTCTAGCACTTAATCCAAAATGCCAGATGGGTTCTTTTGGTGGTTCACTGGAGATAAGAATCTAACAGGCTTTCCTTTGGACTGTGGTCTTCAGCTCTCAGCCTCCCGAGAAGCTACGGTTCCACTTATGAACCACTGGCATCTGGCCTATGGTTTTAGACAGTCCTGGGCTTGATTTTAGGGCCTGGGTACTCTCTCTGAGCTTCTTTTTCTCAAGGCTAGCCACTTGAGCTACTCCATAGCTTCTGGCTTTTTCTGAGTATGTGGCACTGAAGATTCAAACCCTGGCATTCATGCATGCTGAGCAAGCACTTTACCACTAAGCCACATTTCTAGCCCCACCCTCACAATGTTATACCTCACTTGCCTATCTTCAAGAAAAGGCTTCTGAGTATAAATCATCTAAAGAAAACCCGATAGGAAGTTTCCAAAGATAAATAAGACAAAGCTCATACTTGTGAGAGACTCTAATCATGTGAATACTGTGAAAAATGCTTCCATTTAATTATGTATTATGTTTCAACACTTAATCAAATATTAATGAAAATGAGTCAATGTCCTCAATTATTGGGTATAATTTTATAATAGATGTGCAAAATGTAATAAATATTATGTGTAAAAATTACTAAATACAGTAATCAATAAATAAATGAATCAAAGGAAAATAAAGTACAAAATCATTTTTTTTCTGTGGGGGTCCGGTTTTGTGGCTTGAACTCTGGGCCTGGGTGCTCTTCCTCAGCTCTTCAGCTCAAGGCTAGCACTCTACCACTTGAGCCACAGCGCCACTTCCGGATTTTTTCTTTTTGCTTATGTGGTGCTGAGGAATCGAACCCAGGGACTCAGGCATGCAAGGCAAGTGCTCTACCACTGATCCACCTGAATCATAATATGAAATTAACATACATATATAAGTATATATATCATATATTACACATGTATAGAGATTTTTTTTTCCATTTCAGGGCCTTCATTCAGGCCCTGGGAACTCTAGCCTGAATTTCTTTCCTCATGGACAGTGAGCTTTGCCTTCACCCATGATGCAAAATAGTTATCTGGACGGTGAGCTCAAATCCTAGCAATGGCAGAAATACTGGCCCCAGTTCCAAGACACTGACATAATTTTTTAATGGAAGCAGTTATGTTTATTCAGTTCCATACTGAACATTTTAAAAAGTGTAGAATTTTGTACAGCTATTCATTCAGAGATCCTTCCCTTACCTCCAAAATGCTTCTCTGAGAACTACATTGTTTGTCTTTGTTCGTTTTTTATTGCAAAAATATTTTACAGGAGCAAGGTAATGAGTAAATTTCATATTGAGCATTGTTACCTCCTCCTTTGTTTTCCCCCTACTATACTTTCCCTCCCATCTCCACAACTACCTTCCCCTGCTTAGGTCAGTGACTTAAGTTTCATTTTTGGTTGGCACAAGGTTTGAACTCAAGTAGTAGCAAATCTTCCCTCACATTGCTACAGATTTACCAAGACCCTGAGTTCAAATCCCAGGCTAGGAAAGAAAACTAGCAGAAATTCCAAACTAGGTAGCTTTATTTTTTTTAATTTAGTTAAATAATTATATTTTCTTTATTCTTTTTCCTTTTTTTCTTTTGGCCAACCATGGGGCTTGATCTCAGGTCATGGAAACTCTGCCTCAGCTTAGATCTCTCTCGGCTTGGGTGCAGCCTCCAGAACCATAGCTGATCCTAAGATCCTAGGCCCAGGGGACTTTCTAGAAAAAAAAAACCTGGAAAGTAGAAAAAGTGGCAACCTTCAGGGGGCTGGGGTTTTATTATTTTTTTCTTTGCACAATGACCATCCTGGGTTTGAATGACATGGCTGCAAAGTAGATATGATCTGCCATTGCTGATGGCTTGTGGGCTATCAGTGAAGCCATAGGATAACCTGTGAACATAGGCCCTGGGTTCAAATCCAGTCCTGACACCAATGGCAGGAGATCACAAGAGACTCATTCCTATGCATGGGAATATCCATTGAAAGAGTAGTTCATGCATCCGTCTAGTCTAAAATTGGATGCAATAGTCCTAAAATGCTGATTGATCGTAATGTATAGTTTATTAAGCATTAAAAGAATAATATTCCTTCAATGGTGGTATAATAAATACCTAAGAGTTGGTAGGAATGTAGTAGGTGTCATTCAATCATAGATAGACGGCTCTGGCACTCTTTAACAATATATATTTCTTTGTATATCACCGTCTGCCTATCCATGTATCGCTGTTTTGGCCAAAACTGGGGGTCAATCTCAGCGCGTGGGAACCACTTGACAGCTTCATTGGCTAGAGGCTCCCATGCTCAAGCTCACCCATTTATGAATTGGGCCTGCTAGGCCCTGAGATCAGATTCTAGCACTGCCAGGCATGATGGAGAACACATACATCTAAAATCTAGATTCTATGTGATAGGATGTAAACAATGTAATAAATGGTATAAGTGTCATCAGAGTCAATAAAATAAATGGTAAATAAATTAATAAAACAAGAAATAAAATGAATAAACGCGCCAAACACAATATGGACTGAACATCTGAAAAAAAGTATAAATCCTATTGTTGAGATGTATATAAGGAGTAACTTTTCCAGGACTGAGGCTTGAATTCAGTCCCCCTAGGAGGAGGGAATGGCGGGAGATACTGAGATACTTGCTTCTGGACCTAGGAAGAGTCATGGCATGCGATCTATCTCATCCTTGAATGAGTAGTTTGTGCATGATGCGAGTAGGAAATGATACGCAAGACTCATGTGGTATAGATTATTTGTAAAGAAGAGTTAATGAAGCATGACAATAATCATCACAGACATGAAATGAATGCATCAGAAAATACCCAAATATAGGCACACACAGATTGGATTCCATCACAAGTCACCATCAATCCTACTCTATACAAATATGTACTTATTTGCATTCTACCTTCTACTTATGAATGGATGACTATTGTGCTCCCCACTCTCCCCCCAGGGGGGCTCAAATTCAGGTACTGGGAAGGCCTAGCTTCTTTGTCACTCACAGGCTGTTGTGCTCATATGGACCCATTCACCATTTGGGCCTGCTAGGCCCCGAGTTAAGATCCCAGCCGTGCCAAAAGATTCATCTTGATGTAAGACACCAATGGTTGCATATGTTTTCCTTTCCTGTGCAAGTCTTGGGTCTCAGCTAGGATGGAGAATGCATGGGCCACCCTGTGGTCATGGGAATAAGTTGTTATCCATATCAGCCCAGTTATACGTGTCATTATATACATGAGAAAATACACAATAATCCATGAATAGAATACAAAATAAACACAATATGTACACTCAATGCACGATGCAGTCCCCACACGGATGTGAATATACATCCCATGTTTAAATGATGCATTGAGCACTATTTTGGCCTCCATGTGGCTCGATCTCAGTTCCTGGGAAGAGCCCATCTTCTTAGTGGCTCAAAGTCTGGTGTGATCACGTGGACCAATTGGGCAGTTGGGCCTCTTAGGACCTGAGTTCAAAGCCCAGCAATGCCAAAAATTCACCCTGATGTGAGAAGCCAGTCATTGCACCTGTTTTCCTGTGCTGTGCAAATTCTGAGTCTCAGCCAGCATGGAGAATATATAGGCAAGTGATGTCAGCTTATATTTCCATAATTCATTCATCTGCAATAACAATTTGCAAGACTGGAGATGTGAAGCACTTAGACATGATTTTATTCTCGTTCATTTGGAAGATTAATCTTTAGTCAAAAGGAACGTTTAAAAATGGCTTAGAATTTATTCCTACCAGTTTTTATAAATGGCTTTGTACAATGGTATGTGATTATTTTATTTTACATAGGATGATTTTTTCTACTACCTATAAGTTTTGGAAAAAGAAGAAAACTAAAATTTACTACTTAAAGGAATATGATAGAAATAGAAGACAGATTTTATGTTTGTCAAATCTCTCATCAGTACCCATATTCAAGACTTAAAGTCATATTTCTTACTATGTTAGACAGATAGGGAAAATATATGATAAGGCAACACATGATAAGGCAACTATATTAGTGACTTTAAAATGTACCTTCTTATGTGATGAAATTTACTTTATTAGCTAATATTTGGGTTTGAATTATGGGAGGCTGATCTATTTAACACATTTCTGGAAGGCACCTACTGAACAACACAAATGGTGGGGGGTAGAATTTCTGCACTTTAATGAATGGTTGAACTTGTTTGGTATTAGTGCTGGGTACGTAAATCAACTCTATTGTAACTAGCTCCCTACACTTGAAAACCTTGTAATGTCACTATCATCTACTTGTCAAGTGTTATTTTGGTGAATATGATTTTTAAAAGTTTATTTGAAAAGGAATATACTTTCAGGAGATTAAATGTACGTTACATTGGTTTGAGAATGACATTTTTATACTACAGAACCAAGTTTTACTGAAGTACCAGTGTTTTGAAGCACTAAGGGTCTTCTCAATTAATGTTTTTCTAAATTATATTTGACCTCTAAATCAAGTTTTCCTAGTCTTGGTAGACCAATTACGATCTATCATTCCAGAAACTATTTTTTTGGCTGCAATGAAATTTTTCATTCATCATTAGGAGAAAGGTATTAAAAATAACCTTGTTCATTTGTGATTTTGTTCACTCATATGGGCTGGTCATCTGTCAATTGAATGTTTGAATTACAGAACTTTCTCTCAGATTTTGTGATCTCATCTTTCATTTTAACTTGCCTTGCATTTCACAATTGATTACTGCTAATTCTTGTAAGCAATTGGGGCCCTGAAATATTATAGGAAATGAAAAATTGAGATGAGTCTTTAATTATTTTCTGTTGGCATGTTGCCTGGGCCTATGTGAGAAGTCATGCCCTTGTTATCTGATGATGCAGATAACTGGGATCTGTTATCCTAGGACCCGTGGGTCCTGCAGAAGAATAATAGCTTTTAGACATCATATCAGCAAAATTTGGGTATAATCAGTAAGAATGCTTCAGAAATATGGAGAAAAACACTTTGGGACCAGCAAGTTAAAACAATACACAGAGCATCAGAATAAAATCCCTTATAGATTAGCAGAAAACAATACTGTTATTTTACCATGTGTATTCAGAAGACCACGACCACTTAGAAGGTATCACAAGCTTATACTGAAGATATTGCATTGATACTTTTTATATTCTAATATATATTCTAAACCCAATTATTTATATTCCAATCTATTTATGGGAATAAATGTAAATATATTTGTCAAATTATCAATTCTAGTAAGATTCACTGTATGAAATTTAAAATCAGCACATATAAATATAAAATATATAAGTACATATAATATAAAAATTGTTTTGCATTGTTGTATTGTGTTTAGGGAATCAAAGGCAACTCTGTTTTAAAGTATTATTCCATTATCTCTACCTCAGTTTTTGGTAGAGTTAGACTTAAAGCTTTACCATTTGTAGACAGGCAGCCTAGAGGCAAGAGGAAACACTGTGATTAAAACATTACAAATTTAAGGTCTAATATCGAGGAGAAACATATGGACTTCTCCAGGAGCTATTGCAATATTTGGTGATAGAATGTCAGTAGTGTAAGTTCCTGCTTGGTTGGATGATAGGTCAGGACAGTAGGTAATCATGCCTATGAACAATTTTTTCACTTTCTTGGCTTTAGCTACTTTTGAAATGATACGTATAATAAACAATTATGTTTTGATAAAATACCTTCCATTCTGAACAATTCTGTCTGAACTGTTTATCTCTCTATGATCCCTTGTAACTAAGATTATTTTTGTTCCAGTAAGACAATCCATGCTGTCAAGGTAAGATATTCTGGTTGGTCTGTTCCTACATGGAAGAAAGGTAAAGGTTCAGTGTCAATGTCTAGTGCGTTGGGGTCCCTGGGTAAGGGTCACAAAATCACCAGGACACAGGGGATGCAGAGTGCAAAGAGCAATTGCCACTGCATGCTGTGCTTTATTGTTAGTGGGAATTTAAAGACTAGCAAGCATAATATTTTCCAAGATTTGGTCAGAAAACATTCACACAAAAGATTTCCACAGATACATTTTTTCTTAACCTATGAGAGAATGTCTAGGTATATTATTATCTAAACTATTTTAGAGCAAGCTCAAACCACATCTCCAATCTCAGGAAAATGCTTGACCAGCTGTTCATCTATGCTTAAGCAAGCAGAAGAGCCACTTCCTCAGCTCCCAGGAGTCTGTGACATGTTTTGAGAAAGGGAGAGGGAACATTTTCCCTCTGTAGCCTGGCGTTCCAAGAGCTTTCCTAATCCCAAACACAGTCCTCAGATAATCCCGAGGCTGGAGCCTGCATCATTCTGCCCCCTCAACATAGACCCTGAGTCTTCACAGTTCAGGTAGACATTTGTCCCAGCAAGAGCTCATTTGGGAAATTTTAAGCTGCAGAAAGTTAGAAGTAGCTCTTAAGCAAGGCTTACTTTGAATCCATTAGCTCCACAAAGCTAACTCAGTTGATAAATAAGTACTTGAAAAGCCACCACCTTTGGACTTAGCTGTAAAGGCTTCAAAGTATGATCAAATTTAAAATGAAAATGACAAAATAGTCATTGACAAAAAAATTGTAAATGTGAGCAATCGACCGAACTATATAAGTTTTTTCCACTGTACTTAGAGAAATAAGATCAATAGCATTTTTAGGAACAATAAGGGTTCCTTGTTACAAATAGGCAACCATGGATAAATGCCTGTATAAAGATTGTATCATTACTTACTTAAATTTAGAGGATACTACATGCTTCAGCAGCAGGTCTACCCAAATTACAACAATACAGAGATTAACATGGCACTTGCACAAGGATGATATGAAAATTTGTGAAGTATTCCATATTTTTCATTTTTCTGATGCAAGATATGAAAAACAGTTATTAAAAAGTTGATTACAAAAATACAAGTGTAACAATACATGTAATTCATAGAATTAAAGGTTAGTTTGACATCAGTGTATTAAATTTTCACCTTAGAAAGGCCTTTACATAGTATAACTTCTACAAAACTTGAAATTAGATAATATTGCCATTTTATCCCAAAGAAATAAAATAATATAAGAAACTACGAAAAAAAGGAGTCTTAAAATTCTTCTATGTGGAATGCAATCTGAAAGGTCACATTTATCAATGAATCCATACATTATATAACAATGTAGAATTCAAAGTATTATATCTAGGAGAGAATGAAATAGATTATGGACATTACACAAACATAGATATTCTTTTTTCAGAAAAGCACCCGGAACATCTTTAGTTTCTATACTATTCATTTCAACAGATAAGTTAAAATTATTTCTGATTTAAAGAATCACAAACTCTGCAGAAATCATTATAGATGTATACAAACAACTCTTGAATACATTTTGATATCAAAGTCATGCAATTCACTTGGAAGTATACCATGGAATACATAAATATTTATTGTAAGATATTGCTGCTGCTTTGCATTGTGAAAAAATTTGTAGGGACACCAAAGATGGACTGGCATTTTTGAAATTTAAGAAATCAAACCATTACGACTTAGGAGAACAATTTGTACAGCCTTCGACAACTTCAAAGAGGTAGTGATACATACTTATCCTTTTGGAAATATCAAATGCAGTTTCTTCAAAATTGTTCTTCAGACCTGGTTTGATATAATGGTTCAACACAAGGAGATACAGAGTATCTTTGCTATTTCTATTCCCAGCAGCAAGATGCAAGGAGGTCAAGAGGCCTTTAGTTTGGGGATTGGTATCTGCATCATGATGAAGTAATAAAGAAGCCATTCTGATATTATTCCACATATAAGTACTGTGCAGGCGTGTCCAGGCATTCAGAGTTATTGCATGAATATCTGCCTTGAGCTACCAACTAATGGACAATGTCTAAGTGTCCACTCTAGGCTTCCCAATGAAGAGGGTATACTCATCCTCATCCCTAGAATTCATCTGGGTGGCCATTTTGGAAAGCAGTGTTCACACCACAGTAAGTCGATACATTTCAACATCCCAAAGAAGAAATTTTCTTGGATCCTACTCCATTTTTTTCTTGCAATTGATACCATTCCTCATTTTTTCATCTTGTTCCTTGTCTTCGTCAGAATTGCCTAACCAGAGATTTTGAGTACCAGTGGGAATTAGGTGTCCATGTATTTCCCCAATAGTTCACATTGGTTGAACTGGTCAGAAAAAACTGGTGAATGTTCTGCATATGTTTTTTCACCATGATATATTTTGTCTTTTTCCATTTTTACTATTCTAAATTATTCTAACTGGAGAGTAGTGAATTATAGGGAGCAGAGGAAAGATTTTCCTCAGTATTCAAAGGTACAGACTGAAAATCAGGACCAGTGGTGTCTTCATGTGCAGCTTATTCTAGGAAAGAGAAAATAGGAAACAATGCCTTCTATGTAAATGATTTGGGAAATACCATGTTATAGTGTACGAGAACTCACTATTCAACATATGGGATTTATGAGCTTTCTAATAGCTTTCTAATGTTGGTATCCAACATTAGAAAAAATGTATAATGCAGTAATAAAATAGAAGTCCTTTGTATGACTACCTAAATTCTTGTTTTTTTTTTAAAGACACTTGTTTTCATCTAAAAATAGGCCTATCTATTGTCTTCAGGTGATTTTGATGATTGAAGATGCTTAATGAGAAGTCAAAATGTATTAGTAGTCCTTTGCTATCAATTAAATTTCACTTTTTCTAAATTTCACTTTTTCTTCTTGGAGAATATAATGATCAAAGCAATAGTTCAGAATCAGCAAGCAATAATTCAGAATCATGCGTCAAGTACAAGTGAATCACCAGTAAGTAATCCTCGATTCCATTTTCCACAAAGTTTTGTTACAGATACAATCTGCCTGCCTTCTCTAGCTGCTTTCCTAGCCTGGATCTATTCTTTCATTTTACAGGAAAAGTGTGAATCAACTGATTTCAGTCAGATCTGTTAGTAGAATTATCAAGTATTGAGATTCTTTTTTTTTTTTTAATTAGTTGTGGGGCCTGAACTCTATGCCTGGGCACTGTCCTTGAGCTCTTCAAATCAAGGCAAGCGCTCTACCACTTGAGCCACAGCACCACTTCTATATTTTTCTATTCATGTGGTGCTGTTTTGGGAAATGGCAGAGCAGAAAGTGAAATGATGCAACCAAAAATAGAAAAGCAAAATAAATTAGGATAATTATGGAGCAATCATATTGTCTATGAGAACCATAAAACAGAGAGAGGAAAAGAGATACAGATGTGCAATGACCTAGCTAGCCAGAAAATCCATGCTTCTACTCAATTTACAGAGCAAACAAGTTTTTTTTTATTTTTTTAAAAAAGATGGAAATAGAATTTATGTATTTACTTGAAATTAGTAAATACATTGTTAGTCGCCTACATAAAGAGACATAGCTTTGACCAAATTACAGATAAGAATCTTAATCCTTGGCCTGGGAAGGTGGCTCAGTGTAGAGTGCTTGACTTGCAGCTTACTACAGTGCAGACACTACTTTCCAAAAAGGCCACTCATATGAATACTATGTATGAGGATAAGTATAATCCTCTTCATCGGGAAGCCTAGAGTGGAAACATAGACATTGTCCATCAGTTGGTATCTCAAGGCAGATATTTATCCAATAACTGTGAATGGCTGGACACACCTGCACAGTGCTTATATGTGGAACATATTGCAACAGCACACACACACACACACACACACACACACACACACACACACACACACACACAAATCATCAGATTTCTTCTTAAGTATTTTTTGTGTATGGTCTTAAGAAGAAATTTACATTACTAACTTGAATTTCTGACAGAACAATATAATCACTGTACATCTTCCTTCTATACTCTCAATATTAAATTGCTATCTAAGTATGTGCAATAGATAAGTATAGGAAAAAGTAGGAGCCACACTGGTGGCTCATGTCTTTATTCCTAGCTAATCAGAAAGACAAAATCTGATGATTGTGGTTTGAAACCAGACAAAGAAAAATAGCCCATTAGATTCTGGTTTGAAAGTAACCAGCAAAAGCTAGAAATGGAGCTTTCTTATAAGCAGTAAGATGCTAGCCTTGAGAAAACTAAATCAAAATAAATAACAAATTCTGAGACCGAGCCAGGCCCTGAGTTCAAGCTCTAGTATTAGCACCAAACTAATGAATGAATGAATGAACTAAAAATAAATTAAATGGTCACATGTGCAGAGACAGGGAAAATGTAACCACCGTGGTGAGTGGATTATGAATTATTTTGTAATAAGGCAAATTATCATTTTTCCTAACCACTAATATTTTTTGGACATACTTTGTTTTTTTATTGTGAAAATACTGTACAGAGGAGTTACAATTACCTGGGCAAGATAGTGAGTACATTTCTTATCAAGCATTGTAGCCTCCTCCGTTGTTTCCCCATCCTGTCCCTTTCCATCCTCCCCACCCAATCCTCCCCACCTTCCCTTCTCCCCTCTCCTCCCCACCCCCTGCACGAAAGTTGTAAAGTTCATTTTCAACATAACCACTCGTACATTTCACTGTTGCCATGGGTCTACCTGTATGGACATAATTTGTATCGGTAAATCATGAGTGTCTTCCAGTAGTTCGAATGCTATTAGAACTTAAGTCTCCTTAGAATTAACATATACATTTATGACACTTAGTGAGGACAAATAGGCCTGTATTATATTCAGATTTTCTGAGCTTTCTTCTGGTGCATTTTGTTTTGCTTTCTCATAGGATATCTAGTGAAATATCATAATAATTTGGTTCTCATATCCCTTAGGTTCTTTTCTTTTCTTTTTTATTTTTTTGTGAACATACTGCACAGAGGGATTACAATTACATGGGCAAGATAATGAGTACATTTCTTATCAAGCATTGCATATTCCTCCTTTCTTTGCCCTTCACATCCCTTCCCAGATTCCCCCCGCACCCCCCAATCCTCTGCCCCCGTCCTCCCTCCCCCCCCCCCCGGCACCAAAGTTGTAAAGTTCGTTTTCGACATGACAACATGTATTTCTCATTGTTGCAACGGGTCCAACTGTATCCTTAAACGACTTGTTTTTCCACCTCTCCTCTACAAATTGTACCAACATCAAATATAGTGAAAGCAGGTGTTATACTGTGGGGGAGGGAGATACAAAGCAACAAAGAAATAATCTTATAAATGCGTTAGAAACAAATGCATGAAAGAAAAAAACATTAAAATACATATCTAAGGGTTCATTTTTCTAATATCACATTATTTGACCTTTTCTTCTTGACACATACATATACTAGATATTGGAAATAAGGGAAACCATGGGACCTATGTTTCTTTGGGCTTGGCTTACTTAACTTAATATAAATTTTTCCAAGTCTTTCCATTTCCTAAAAAATGGGGCAATGTCATTCTTTCTGATGGAGGCATAGAATTCCATTGTGTATATATACAACTTTTTCTTGATCCATTCATCTACTGAGGGGCATCTGGGTTGGTTCCATATCTTAGCTATGGTAAATAATGCTGCAATAAACATAGTTGTGCTGGTAGCTTTAGTGTGGTCTTGTTTGTAAACATTTGGGTAAATACCCAAAAGTGGTATTTTGCTGGGTCATAGGGGAGCTCAATATGAACTCTTTGGAAGTACCTCCATACTGCTTTCCAAAGTGGTTGAACAAGTTTACACTCACACCAACAATTCAGTAAGGTTCCCTTCTGTCCATATCCCCTCCAGCATGTGTTGTTGTTAGAGTTCTTGATTTTTGCCATTCTAACTGGGGTGAGGTGGTATCTCAATTTTGTTTTGATTTGCAATTCTTTTATGGCTAGGGACATTGAGCATTTCTTCATGTTTCTATTGGCCATCCTTCTTTCTTCTTCAGAGAAGTTTCTCTTTATGTCTTTAGCCCACTTATTTATTGGGCAGATGTTTCTTTGAGGATTTGTTGGTGGCGGATTTAATTCTTTAAGTTCCAAGTATATTTTAGATATGAGACCCTTGTCCATTGTATGGCTATTGAAGATCTTATCCCAATCTGTGGCCTTTCTATTGATCTTGCTAGCTATGTCCTTTGCCATGCAGAAGCTCTGAAACTTCATGCAATCCCATTTGTCCAACCTTTCTGTGATTTCTTGTGTTTCCGGGTCTCTATAAAGAAAATTTCGGCCTGAGCAAGGAGACCTAAGGTTTCTCCTATTCCATACTGTAATGTTTTCAGAGTGTCTGGTTTGACTCCGAGGTCTTTGATACATTTGGAATTGATTCTTCTGCTGGGTGATATAAAAGGATCTAGCTTTAGTTTTCTACAAGTAGTTAACCAATTTTGACAGCACAATTTACTGGAGAGGTTGTGTTTCTTCCATTCTATTTTTTTTACCTCCCTTATCAAATATTAGATGGCTATAAGTCTGTAGGTTCATTTCTGGGTTTTCAATTCTATTCCATTGGTACTGAGGTCTGTTCTTATGCCAGTACCAAGCTGTTTTGATTACTATGGCTTAATAGTAGAGTTTGAAATTTGGTATTGATATTCCTCCAGTAGTGTTCTTTCCATTGAGGATCGTTTTTGCTATTCGGGGTCTTTTATTGTTCCATATGAATTTTTAGAATGCCTCTTCTATTTTCTTGAAGAACGAGGTTGGAATTTTGATAGGTATCTCATTGAATTTGTAGATAGCCTTGGGAAGTATTGCCATTTTCACGATGTTAATCTTTCCAATCCAGGTTCATGAAATGTTTTGCCATTTTCTAAGTTCTGTTTTGATTTCCTTTTCCAAGATTTTAAAGTTTTCATCGTAAATGTCCTTCACTCCTTTGGTTAAGTTAATTCCTAGGTATTTTATTTTTTGAGGGGATATTACAAATGGAGTTACTTTCATAATTTCAGCCACACTTTTCTCATTGTTGGCATACAGAAAAGCCATTGATTTTGGGGGCTTAATGTTATACCAGTCTACTTTGCCAAAGTTTTGAATCAGCTTGAGTAATTTGGGAGTGGAGTCTATGGGATTCTTTAAATACAAGATCATGTCATCTGCAAAGAAGGAGAGTTTTATTTCTTCTTTCCCTATTTGGATCCCCTTTATGTTTGCATCTTGTCTTATTGCTGTAGCTAGGCATTCTAATACTAGCTTGAACAGAAGTGGAGAGTGTGGACATCCTTGTCTTTTTCCTGAGTTAAGAGGAAATGGCTTTAGTTTTTCACCATTAAGTATAATGCTGGCTGTAGGTTTGTCATATCCAGCCTTTATTGTATTGAGGAATGTTCCATGGATTCCTAATTGTTCCAAAACCTTCATCATAAAAGGGTGTTTAATCTTCTCGAATGCTTTTTCTGCATCTATTGAGATAACCATGGGGTTCTTATCCTTGCTCCTGTTGATGTGATGAATTATATTAATTGATACGCATATATTGAACCAGCTTTGCATTCCTGAAATGAATCCTGTATGATATTGGTTTATGATTTTTTGGATGAATTGTTGAAGTCGATTGGCCAAAATTTTGTTGAGAAGTTTTGCATCAATGTTCATCAAAGAAATGGGTCTACAGTTTTCTTTCTTTGATGAGTTGCTGCCTGGTTTTGGGATGAGGATTATGATGTCTGCATAGAATGTGTTTGGTAGTGAACATTTTCTTTCAATTTCATTGAAGAGTTAGTGGCGTATTGGTGTGAGCTCTGCTTTGAAGGCCTTGTAGAATTCCGCTGTAAATCCATCTGGTCCTGGACTTTTCTTAGCTGGGAGGTCTCATATTGCTGTTTCTATTTCAATGCTTGATATGGATCTGTTAAGATGGTTTAACTAATCTTGGTTTAGTTTTGGAATGTCAACATTTGCTAGGGAAAGGTCCCTTTCTGTCAAGTTCTCAAACTTATTAGCATAAAGTTTTGAGAAATATTCCCTTATAATATTCTGAATCTTGGTTGTTTCTGTGGTGATGTTTCCATTCTCATTTCTGAGTTTATTTATTTGGGTGTATTCTCTTCTTTTTCTGATAAGATTTGCTAAGGGTCTGTCAAATTTGTTAATTTTTTCGAAGAACCAACTCTGTTTTGTTGATTCTTTCTATAGTTTTTTTGGATTCTAATTCATTTAATTCTGATTTAATTTTAATTATTTCTTTCTGTCTACTGAATTGGGGTTTATCTTGCTGCTCTTTTCAAGGAGGTTTAGATATGTCATTAAATTGTTGGTTTCAGATCTCCCCAATTTGTTGATGTAGGAGTTCAGAGCTATAAACTTGCCTCTGAGTACTGCCTTTGCTGTGTCCCAAAGGAGCTGGTAATTTGTGTCCTCAGTTTTGTTGAATAGCATGAACATTTGAATTTCCTTTTTAATCTCTTCCATGACCCACTCGTGATTCAACAGTGTGTTGTTCAGCCTCCATGTGTTACCGTCCTTTCTTTGGTGGCTTTTGGTGTTGAGTTCTAGTTTTATTCCCTTGTGGTCAGAGAGAATGTAAGGTATAACTTCTGTTTCTGAATTTAGACAAGTTTGCTTTGTAGCCTAAAATGTGGTCTATTTTAGAAAA
>NW_027204851.1:0-19884 GCF_024711535.1 Dipodomys merriami
AAATGATATGGACTTCTGATAACTTACATTCCACATTTTTTTGTTTTGTTTTATACATAAACTACAAACTATTTGGTAATGCAAAATTAACTGTTCTAGTTCCATCACTGTCTGTATTTTCTAGTGGTCTATAAAAAATGTGGTTTAATCAGTAAAATATATTGTTATGATCTATAAGTATCTGTGTAATGTAGGTTTGGGATTATATGAAAGATATCCATAACAGAAATCAGAGTTCTATACTTTCCATGCAGTAAAAAATATAAGCCAATGCAATCTCATCTTTCTTTGGTTTCATGTAAAGAACTATCCCTCATCATAGGCAATTCAGAAACAAGCAAAAGCCCTTACAAAAATTTATAATTTGTGAATAATTCAGATCACAAGTATAAATTCTGATTAACTCAACATTTAAATTTGTTTAAACAAATGGAAAAAATAATCAACATAATGTATATTATATTTGGAATGAGCCAGCTTTAATATAGTGGCTAGAAAATATGTTACAAAGCACTATCACAGTAGGCTGCAATAGTTTGTCTTCCAGCATTCATCTACAATTACTTTTAAGTTTTGGAACTTATTCTTCTCTCAATTGCTGTTTCCATTTTTGTAAATTCTGCAAGATTAAATATATTTAAAAATATATTAATTGAAATCTTATACTTAAATTATGTTTGCAAGAGTGCAGTTTATTGAATGCAAAAATTCTTGGGCAATATTGCTTCTATGATTTTCACTATTCAGACAAATCTCACAACTTATAACACTGCACATTTTTTAAAAATTGGAACTTTCTAATTTATAGTAAATTATTTGTCACAAATTTTTTTCCAAAGTAGCATCAGTATTGCATTCTTTAACAATGATGGATCAGTTGGGCATTGATAGGGTATGTTCAGGATTTGTTAAAGAAATGTAACCTAAGCCAGACTGTGGTGGCTCACGACTGTAATCCTAGCTATTCAGAGGCTGAGATCTGAGGATCATGATTCAAAACCAGCCCAGGCAGGAAAGTCCGTGAGACTCTTATCTCCAATAAATCACCAGAAAACTGGAAGTGGCGCTGTGGCTCAAGTGATAAAGCAATCGCCTTGAACTGAAGAACTCAGGGACAGCATCCAGGTCCCATGACTATGGAGGAAGAGGAAGGGAAGGAGGGGGATGGGGAGGAGGGGGGAAGGAGGGGAGTGGGAGGAGGCTCCTGAGTGCTCTCTGAGTGCTCTTTTAGTAAATGCTAACAATCAAAAAAAAAAGTGAAGTTAACCAGACCCAGAAAAACAAAAGTTACATGGTTTCTGTCATACGCAGTAAATAGTATGTACCTATAATTCTAGGTATGGGTACAGACACTGTTGGATGACTTGTACACTAGTGGTTACAAATGAATTAACATAGAGGCTGGGAATGTGGCTTAGTGGAAGAGTGCTTGCCTAGCATGCATGAAGCCCTGGGTTCTATTCCTCACTACCACATACACAGACTAAGCTGGAAATGATGCTGTGGCTCAAGTAGTAGAGTGCTAGCCTTGGGCAAAAGAAGCTCAAGGTCAGTGATTAGGCCTTGAGATCAAGCCCCAGGATTGGCACACACACACACACACACACACACACACACACACACACACACACACACACACACACACACGATTTAACAATTGGATAATTATACAAATGAAGTATAATTGACTCTATGAAGATTAGATCAAATCCTAACAAAATGAACACCACTAAATGAGTACATAGAAGAGAATGGGTGGTATAAAGAGGAGAGTAGACCAATGAAGGGTGAAGGGTGGGTGGATTTAGTCAGGAATCCTTGTTATATACTATGAAATTAAGAAAAGTAAAGGAAGGGGGTTGGTCAAAGAGAGAGTGAGAATGTTGAAATGATGACACTGATCAAGACACATTGTATCTGTAAACCGCTTTATTAGATGACAACTCCTTTGTACAAATACTTAAAGATAACAAAATGCCCTCTTCATTAGAGATGATCAAAATTTCTCACATGTTTATTAATTAGTATTAATTTAATGAGATTTAACTTTATCAATTAAGTAAAATTCAAGGCAGCCAAAAACATAAAGGTGTTCAAACTGATCTGAATAAATGTTCCTTGATTCTAAACTGACCTCAAGATTCTAAACCCAAGAAACAAAGGCTATGAATTTCTGAGTATGTTTCATTCTGATGCTAACAACTTTGAAACTCTTGTTTTATGAGAGGCATATTGAGGCATCATAGTATATCTATGACTCCTATGCCAATTTCCAGACTACATAAATTATCAGATATATGTCAATAAAAATATTAGATTTGATGCTTGATAATGAACTATATAACACTATAAATATGTTTAGAGACATTAGATTTAGTTCTAACACACTCTGAGCAAATACAAATGTTATGAGAAAATATGACTGAGAAAATACTGGCAATGAATCTGAGTTACAAACTCTTATTAACGAAATGTATTTTTATTCTACAAGTAGGCATGAGAAATTAAGGAAGTTTGGTAACTCTATTTTGATTTTACATGTTCCCGTTGTGATTTCCTAAGCATTTGTAAAATTCTCCAAACATATACAAATATTCAGAATTTATTTTGGAAAAAAAGTACTGGAGAGGCACATCATAATAAACACAACAAATAAAACTGAATATCTGACATAACTCATCATAATAAAAATGACAAATAAAATGAATTAACTAACATACATAACCCTATAAATAGATCATTTAGTGTGAAACTGCAAAGATTTGGCCCACTAAGACTTTAAAGTGATGGTTACTAACACATCCCCATTTGCGTATCTACTTCAATTTACTGAACAGACAATGGGCCTTGGAGAATGACGGTAAATAACCATCAATTTAATTGAGCAGTGAATGGTGTTACAGCTGCTGTCCAGATGTGGTGTTCTGACTGAGAAGAATAAACCTCCTGTATTTTGCTTGACTATTGAACTGATTGGCTTTTCCACTCTTCTGACAAAAGTAAGTACCAAGAATTAACATGATTTTTCAAAAATGCAGGGAAACTAGTATATGTCTCTGTCTACTTTAAGGGAGAGTGTCACTATTTCAATACTCTTAGTAAATTCATCTTTAGGAAATATAGCATCTCAGATGATTTATTAGTAGTCTTCTATTCATGGATCATCAATTCCAAGATCCTCACAGGGCATTTAAAACTTCTGAATTCTGTGCACAGTGTTTTTTGTTATAATACACACTTTCATATGACAAAGTTTATCTTATTATTTAGGCACAGAGATTAACAACCATAACTCAGAATAAAATAGAATAACTATGCTAGGTGCTGGTGGCTCATGTCTCTAATCCTAGCTATTGGGGAGGCCGAGACTTGAAGATTTTGGTTCAAAGGCAGCTTATGCAGAATAGACCACGAGCCTCTTATCTCCAATTAATCACCAAAAAGCCAGAAATGGAGGAGTGGCACAAGTGGTAGAGTATTAGTCTGGATGAAAGAAGCTCAGAGACACCACCCAGGTACTAACTTCAAGCCCAAGGACTGGAAGAAAAAAGGAGAGAGAATAATTGTAATATTGCAGTATTGATTATATGGATTGTGTATATCTTATGATGATATGAAATTATACATAAAGTAGCACTGCATTCCGTTCTTGGAATTTTTAATTTACCAGTATCAATACGACTGTGTTTCCAGGCCAATATTAAGTCTAATAATAAGATTGCTTGAACACTACTGCAACACTACATTAATCAATCTGATTGCAAAGAGACATAGTGTGCTTTGTTGTATAAAAAGGTTAGTGACAAGATATGATTTTGCTACATAAATTAAATATTAATAAAATTCCTTGCTCTCTGATTGTTAAAAGGTATCTATTCAAAATGGAGCTGTCTCAACCAATGGGCTCATGATTAGTAAAAATGATTGCAAAATGAAAATTTCACTGGTATATACAGTAAATTCATTTGGAATGGCTTTATCTTGCACTCCTGAGAGCTTCATTTGTCTGCAGAATGACCATTCACTGGTTACTACAGTTTATCATATCTGGGAAGACAAGCTAATTATCACCTAGCAAATTAGCAATATTAGATCACTGCCCCTGTACAATTGCTCTCCTTGACAAAGCCTTGTTTCCAATTACGGTGTCTTCTCTCTGTGAATTCTACCACCTATGACCATTCAAACACCACTATTACAGAATTCTGCACAACCTTGGCCTAACTATCTCAGAATAACTAATTTAAAAAACCCAACAAACATTGGTTTGGTAGCCTGAAAATAATGTCTAATGAAACTCATCACATTATATGTGTACACTTGAATGAACCAAAAAAGTAAAAATGAATTTTCCATTACTGTAATATTTGGTAACAAGAAGAAAGGAAAACAAATGGAGTCAAATACTTTGCTCTATATAATAATTCAGGGACAAAATGCTTGCTTTCAATTTTTCAATATGGCTTTTATTTCTCTGGTGGCTTTCATGTTTAAATTTATTAAATGTTTTGATTTTATTTAATAAACATAAGCAATGGAAAATAATGTCAAAGGCTAAGAAACAGAACTATGTTAAAATTTTTGGCTAAAATTAGCTTAAGAATTTTACTAGTGATATATAATAGTGTGACTTAATAACTTTTCAAACAAAAGATTCAGTACATATTAAATAATTGATCTGATTAAACACTTAGAAATAACCAATAAATGAACAAATTCTTGTATCTAAGACTGAGAATAATAGAATACTTGAGTTACATAAATGAAATTTGTGAAATTTCACCGTGGAGAACTAGATAATTATTAAGTTTTTGGAAATTTACACATATCCATCAAGATACATCCATCATGTGGGATAGCTAAGTAGGCTTTTGCATGTTACTGCCATAGATCACTTTTCTTGTTGGTTGTAACTTTTTGATGTTGCCATTAATTGCTGATGTCCCTCTGCAAATGCACTATTGCCTTTAGCTTGTAATTGGAAACACAAGTAATGCTCCTAACTTCCACTTGGACTCATCTACTATATGTCTTTAATACATGCATAGTGAAATCAAATACTATCTTCCATTCATTCTATGTATTGAAACTCTGCATTCTAAAAATTGTGGGAAATAACAGAGCTCTTTAAGGAAAACCTGGGTCTGCTATAAAATGAAACAAGGTAAGAATCAATTGATTAGCAGACCCCCATAGGCTCACTACTTTGACGTGAGAGTGTTACATTTCTTTTCTGTAGAAATCAGCCAGAAATTTGTGAATTATCCACTTATTTCTGCATCACTCATGTACTCATATACTCATGCTTTACTCATTACACCCTAGGAAACAGTTTTGGGGCCTTCTACAATTTATTAAAGGAAAAATTACAGAGTAACATTTTGGCTTATTGAAGACTTGGCTTATACAAGGCAAGAAGATCTTGTTTCTATGTTACTCAAAAGTTTCTATAAATTATTATAGTCCATAAAATTAAGGGACCAAATGGCACAATTATTATGTTAATTCCAATTGCATTTTAGCCAAGTATAGATGCTCTCTGTTTATATTTTGCAGACTATCTACTTTGAATTGCAACTCTGAACAACCATATAGCATAAAATATATATTAGTCACACATCTCTGGTGTTTGGCTTGACTTGGAAGCCCATTTTGGTTATCATAATCACATTATGATGACAGTAAAGCATTCCATTCAGCCTCTGAACCTTTTCGTCCCCACTTCACTGAGGAGCTCATTCATACTTGCTGCCACTCCCAACCAGCAGATAAGCCCCCATTGCTATTTATCACTGTTTTTTTTTATCTGGACTCTGCAATAGGAGCTGGTAGTCTCAGAAGCCGGAGGGCTGAGGCAGGAGGATATCTGACCCCAGGAATTTGAATTATAGACGGATTTAGTGAACAATTCCCAAATAATAAATACACTACACACTAACCCACTACATTGGTTCTCTGTTGATATGTATACTAAAACATGCAACAAAAATGTTAAGAATTTCAAATTTTTTAGCTGGATCAACTTAAGTTTGCATTTATGTTGATCACCTCATCAAAATATTAGTTATTCTTAGACACTGAATCCACACATCAACCATAAAAGTTATTATTTATTCCTCTCTAAGATATATTTCGATATTTATTGTACAGGTTTATTTATTAAAGCATACAATAGAAACAAGGCAATAGTGTAAATGAATTATGATACTTGCTTTCTCATACACTTAGAAAGATGATAGCAAATTGAATCTAAGAAAGAGATTTGACAGAAATGATATCTACAAATAGAAAATAGACTTTTTGGAAATAGGAAAAACATCACTATTTTTTTTTGTCTGTCATGGGGCTCTGCCCTCAGCTCTTCAGCTCAAGGCTAGCATTCTACCACTTGAGCCACAGAGCCACTTCTGGGTTTTCCTGCTTATGTGGTGCTGAGGAATTGCACCCAGGGCTTCAGGCATTCAAGGCAAGCATGCTGCCACTGAGCTACCTTCTCAGCCCCCTAAAATATTAATTTTTAAAAGAGCAGTGAAGATGAAATTGAAATTAAAATGAATATATAATAAAATATCACCCTTAAGAATAAAAATTTTACTCATTATCTATCTAAAATAATGTTTGTAAAGACCATAAGATGCTCATTGTAAACAGATATAAAAGAGTCAGGTTAATAAAATTATATCAAATGAGTAAATACTGAAAAAATGAGAAATGTGCATGTATGTTTACCTGAAGTGCATCATATCAATCTATGCCTACATTTTATAATTTATAATCACATTACTCATATTATATAAGGACAAATTGATTCTAGTAATTAAGAAACTGTGCACAGACAAATATGATTATGCTATTATTTTTGATTAGTTATTCAAAGGAGGTATCATTTAGTAAACAGTTCATGAATATAGCACATTTCAAATAGTGTGACCCCTTCAACATTCTTACCCGATTCGATCCATCACTTCCCTTACTTTCTTGAGTTTGTAGTATATGCAATGAATTATTGACTATCATTCCCTCTTTCCCTTTCATTTGTGTTGACACTTTAGGTCCAACACACATCTGTCAAGTACCCATCGTCTGGTGTTTATTTTCTTGGGCTTTGATCTAGTCTTTCTTTAAAAATTGGAGCTCTACTTAGAGTCTATTATATCTCAGTAAATTCAGTGGTAGGCATTTGTATGCCTCCCAACGTGTTTACTTAAAGATTTAGAGGCACATTCTATATGCCACAAAAGAGGGATACATGCAACTTTAGTTTTTCTGAATCTGGCTTGCTTAATTTAATATAATTTTTCCAAGACTTACCATTCTATTATTTGTAATACAATGTCATTCTTTCTAAATGGATGAGTAAAATTCTACTGTGGATATATGCAACATTTTCTCGATACATTTGTCCATTGAGAGGCATCTGGGCTGATTCTATATCTTCACTCTAGTGAATAGTGTTGTAGTGGCAATAGATTTTCCATTAAAAAACTAACCTCTTTCCAATAGTATATATGAAAAACAAATTGTCCATAAGGAGATACATGTAGAATAAAATGTCAATAAATAATCTGAAAGCTAATATTTGAATATGTTGACAAACTCAATGTGAGCAATACCTCATCAAAATAATTCAAAAATCCCCTGCTCTTAAAAAAAAGATAGACAAAGCCAGGTGCTAGTGGCATACCCCTGTAATCTTAGTTACTCAGGAGGCTGAGATCTGAGATCATGGTTCAAAACCAGCCCAGCAGGAAAGGGATGAGACTCTTATCTTCAATAAACCACTAGAAAACTTGAAATGGCCCTGTGGCTCAAGAGGTAGAGCACTTACCTGGAGCTGAAGAGCTGAGGGACAGTGCCAAGCCCAGAGTTCAAGCCCACTACCAACAAAAAAAGACAAATTCTAAATGCATTTAGAAAAATTTTAGTATGTCAAAAAGCTACAGGAAAAATATTAAAAGGGCACAGTATAAGAATACAAAATTCATTTTTATAAATAAAAATTGTAAGTTTGTTTGATATGTGCTATCATCTCTATGTATGTGGGTGATTGGGTCAAAGCAAACACAAATAATCAGATATACCATGTTCCACTCTTTCATAATAAAATTGTGTGGTGTTTGCATATTATGTATCCATTTCCTCTCTCATGCTTTAAATATCATTTATATTATGATTAAAACTGAAACAATGAGCATGCTATCAAAAAGTTACACTGCTTTCCTAGGAAGAAATAATGAGCAAAATGTCCATTTTTATTCAAATAAAACTACATAGGGGGAAAGTTCTTATAAAATATAAACTATACCCTGGAAAAATAAAATATAAAGTACAAAGGAATCTCATATATACTTGTCATTAACCTGTATTAACACATATAGATTAAGACTTAGGAAGTATTTATTACATACATTTGTTAATTGGTTTCAAAATATCTTATTTGCTTATATAAAGATTACTATTTCCAGAGATAATTATTTGTAAAGAATTGGTAATTTGATGATGATAAATTATCAATTTCAACTGTATTTGTACATATTCTTTTCCCACAGTACACAATAACTAGGCTGGTAGTGGTTACAGAAATATTCATTTGTGTCATGATAATGGAGGTTGTGAAACCCAGGATATGGTTCAGTTATCTTTTTTTCTTTCTTTTCTAAATCAAACGCTATTTCTTTATCGTTATAAAATTTTTTAATATTACTTTTTATTGTCAAGGTTATGTACATGTGGTTTACAGTTCCATAAGTAAGGTAATGAGTATATTACTTGTTGAACTTGTTACCCCCTCCCTCATTTTTTTCACACTTTCCCTCCCCTATATCCCCAGGTTGTACAGATCATTTTGTCTTGTGAGTATTGCTGTTGCATGGGTTTCCCCTTTGTCCTTCCTATCACCATTTTGTTGTTCCTCTTCCCTTCCCTAATTCAGATAAACTTATATACAATATATATGGTACCAATATCAAATTCAGTGCCAACAAAGGATAAATCATAGGGGGAAGAATACACAAAAGAAACACAAAATCACATAGCACATTAAAAACAACAACAGCAAAGAAAAACCTCTTGTCTCCATGTTTTAGAATTCATTTCACTTAGAATCATCATATATGGTCATATGGACATAGATATTGAGCTATTTTGCTATCTGCCAAGGTTATCCTATATGTGTACTAATTATTGCAAATAAGGGAACCAATTGGACCTATGTTTTTTTTGTGTGTCATCCTTAAAGCACACATGTGTTTTGTTCTCCATTGTGGCAGACAAAAGGCAAGAGAGGTGCTGTCTGATAGAGAACATGGTCTAAGATTTTCCTAGAAAGGATAAACAGTCTTCAAGGGACAGTTACCTTTTGAAGACCCCACCTCCTCTTTGTGATATTAGGATCTCAGTTAAAATTCAAATAAATTTTCTAGAAGGAATATTCAAACCAAAGCATGAAACTTCATTACTGTTAAAGAGTCATGTTTAGAAGTCCAGTTTTATTTAATTTTAATTTCATTTTATTGTAAAGATACTGTACAAAGGATTGCAGTTACATGAGTAAGGTAATTAGTACATTTCTTGTCTAGCATTGTTACCCCTACACTTGTTGTTCTCCCACTAACCCTTCCTGCCCCCACCTACCTTGCTTCCCCGCACCTGCCTGAAGTTGTAAAGTTCATTTCCACTATACCGTCTTGTGGGCATCATTGTTGCAATATAATTTAAACTTAATATACATTCATTATCCAAAAGTGTGTTCTTATGGCATCTTCATTCATCCATCCATCTACACAAACTTGTGTACATACATAGGTACATACATGTGTACAATGTATTGTAATTGTATTTACTTTATTTTTCTTAGTTTCCCCTCCAATTCTCCCTTTCTCATTCTCCATCTGTCTTTTAATAACTCTCCATTTGCTTTCATGACTAATACAGCTAATATTAATATTAGCCTTCATATATGAATGAAAATGTGATACATAGACTTATGGGGCTCATTTCCCTTAACATGATGATCTCCAGTTGGACTCATTTCCAGCGAAGATGCTGTTTCCTTCTTCTGATGACTAAGTCTTCTTCATATCACATTAAAAAACTTTATTCACCCATTGGTGGGCATATGGACTATCCCACAATTTGGCTATTATAAATAGTGCCACATAGTGAAGCTGATTCTGTAGTCAGCTCGCTGTGGGTCTTTGGAGCATTTAACCAGAATAGTGGAAATTTCTATTTCAGTAAATTTAGTTATTCACTAAAATTTAAATATATTTTCATGTTTAAGAACCTAGAAGCCAAGCATTGGTGACTCACATCTGCAATCCTAGCTACTTATGATGCTGAAGAAAAGGATCTCAATTTGAAGCCAACTTAGAGACATTTATGTCCAATAAATCAGCAAAAGGCTAGCACTGTAGTGATACCTCAAGTGGTAGAGCACCAGCCCTGGGCAAAAAAGCCACCAGTGTGAAAGAGATTGAGTTCAAGACTCAGTACCAGCACACAGTCACAAAGAAATCTGAACAGTCATTAACTATTTCAGAATAAACTTAAAATTGTGTGTGGATGAAAAAAACATGATTGGTTATATTAAAGTGTTAATAATTTTATTTTCTAAATTAATATTAAATGTTTCTTTGTTATCATTTTTCTCATTGACATCACAAAAAATAAAATGAGATTATAGTAGATGTGAATTTATTGTGTTAATGGGCATTGGTTATAAAAATTGAATGTTAATCCTCACATGTAGAGCAATGTGACACCAGAAGCAGAGCTTATAAAAGTTTTAATAAAGAAGTCAAATTAGAGTGAGAAGATGAAAGTTAAGTACAGGAATGGCCAGAGTGGGAAACTTATAAATTTTTGGTCAAAGAGTTTTCTTGTATAAGAAATGAGCAAATACAGTGGGTGTGGTGCAGAATTATTTCTGTAGTATCTGGAGAATTCTAGCTATTCAGTGTGAATTAGTAACAGACTAAAATAATATGAATTACAAGAGGTTAAGTGTAAGGAAGCGAAAAGCAAATGCATGTATGTTCAGGTTCACATAAAATGCTACTGAAACACAGACTTCCATGATTAAATCACACACATTGAAAAAGACTATGTTCACACCATATTGTGCTCTATTGACTGGCTAATTCAGGTGAACTGAGTTTCTATGTGCTTTAGCTCTTCTATCTGTGAGATTTCAGTAAATTATATTGTCGAGGTGCAGGACTGTTTTAAATTATATAGATCCTAAAGAAAAGAAACAGCTATACATTTTTAGTGGAGTGATAATGAACACTGATTTATACACAAATTAACATTTAATGAATTGTTGATAATACTCTTTAGAAGTAAAATATGGAAGAGTAAGAGCAAAATGCTTAGGACAGCTATTAAAGAATTCAGATGAGAGGGTGAACATCTTACTTAAATAACAAACAGGAACTGATAACTGATTGTGTTGGACTACAAGATGAAGACAAGAGTTTAGGAAAACTTATAATGTTTCTTTTGTTTGTTTATTAACCCAAGTAAAAAATATGAGATTGCTTAGAATGAAAAAAGACTAAAAGAGGAAATAAAAAGTAGAAATGTGAGAGAATGTAATCATAATATATATATTTCTATATCTATATATATATACACATATATATGTGGGGGTGCGTGTGTGTGTGTGTGTGTGTGTGTGTGTGTGTGTGTGTATGTGTGTAAGTGAAAACTAGAATAACTGAGAGGTAGACAGGGTTGGGTTAGATGGGGGAGAATGTTGGAATGGGTATAACATTGATCAAGATGCATTATACTCACAAACTGACATGTTGAATTTAAACGACTTAAAGACAATAAAATTATAATAATAAAGACATATAAAAGCAATTCAGTAAAATTTTCAGGTGGAAAATTTGAAAGTAGTATCTGATAGGCATACGGTAATGGAGAATAAATATTCAGTGACCAGTTGTAATTTTGGGCCTGGTTATTAGGAGAAGAAATGAAGCTTGAAATATAAAAATTCAAAAATCTGAGCACAAAGATAATATTTGAAATCATGAGTCTAGATGGATTCATCTAGTCACTAAATATAGGGTATACATATATACACAAATTATCTTTTGAATATGTACACACATTCAGACAAACATTTATACTTGTCTGTGTATGTGCACATGTTTGTGTATATATTTCTATAGACACTCTATCTTTTGATATGTGTTACACATTTGGATTTGTATAACTTGCTAGTGTGATAATTTCTGTTATGAAACAGAAGATATTATCAACTCTCATGAGTTTCTTTTCATCAACCCTCTCCTAGTCTATATCATTTGGCAAGTGGTTGACACTTATATAATTGAGAAACCCAACATCTATTTCTGACACATGGCTTTTGACATGAAAGGATAAATTGAGTAAAAGTTCAGTAGAGCAGATCTGAGCACAAAACACGGACCTGCCCTGGCTGTCACATTCAGCTCCTTGGTTCGCTTCAAAGTGTCACTCTGAGCTCTCCTCTTCTCTGCTGCAAAGATGGCATCATAAGCAACAAGACTCCTCATGCTGAATTTATAAAGATAGATGAAAACAAGAAACATCCTCCACTCTTCCCTAATTTATTGCAGAGAATTGGCTTAGGGGTATGCCAGGAGAACAATGTCAAGCCCCAAAGATATAATCTAGACACTTAAGGAAATATACACATAAAAGATTTATGAGAAGAGAGAAAATAAAGCAAGAAGAAAGCTGAGTGCAGCACAGCAACAACTCATAAAAATACAAGTCCTGATTATTTAATGGCACATAAACTCATGGAAGCAGTGGGAGTTCTGAGATCTGAAAAAGAATATTGCACAAAGCAAAAAGTAATGGAAACATACATCTATCATGGTTCAATTGTAGTAAGTCCTTTATCCTCATGAACAATGTTCTACTCTCAAGAAACATGAATATAATTTTTTTCCAAGCATTTCCATTTCCTAAACAATGGGGCAATGTCCTTCTTTCTGATGGAGACATAGAATTCTATTGTGTATATATACCACATTTTATTGATTCATTCATCTACTGAGGGGCATCTGGGTTGGTTCCATATTTTAGCTATGGTAAATAATGTTGCAATAAACATGTTTGTGCTGGTAGCTTTAGTGTGGTCTTGTTTGTAAACATTTGGGTAAATGCCCAAAAGTGTGATTGCTGGGTCGTAGGGGAGCTCAATGTGGAGTCTTTTGAGGAATCTCCATACTACTTTCCAAAGTGGTTGAACAAGTTTACACTCCCACAAACAATGAAGTAAGGTTCCCTTCTGTCCACTTCCCCTCCAGCATATGTTGTTATTAGAGTTCTTGATTTTAGCCATTCTAACTGGGGTGAGGTGTTATCTCAATGTTGCTTTGATTTGCATTTCTTTTATGTCTAGGGATGTTGAGCATTTCTTCATGTGTCTATTGGCCATCCTTCTTTCTTCTTCAGAGAAGTTTCTATTTAAGTCTTTAGCCCACTTATTTATTGGGCAGTTGTTTCTTTGAGTATTTGTTGTTGGGGGATTTAATTTTTTGAGTTCCAAGTATATTTTAGATATGAGACCCTTGTCCGTTGTATGGCTAGTGAAGATCTTCTCCCAATCCGTGGTAAGCCAAGCCCAAAGAAACATAGGTCCCATGGTTTCCCTTATTTGCAATATCTAGTATATGTATGAATCAAGCAGAAAAGGTCAGATAAGGTGATGTTAGGAAAATGAACCCTTAGATATGTATTTAAATGTTTTTTTCTTTTATGCAATTATTTCTAATGCATTTATAAGATTATATCTTTGTTGCTTTGTATGTCCCTCCCCTGCAGTATAATCCCTGCTTTCACTATATTTGATGTCGGTATAATTTGCGGAGGGGGAGGGGAAAAACAAGTCGTTTAAAGATACAGGTGGACCCGTTGCAACAATGAGAAGTACAAGTTGTCATGTCGAAAACGGACTTTACAACTTTGGTGGGGAGGAGGACTGGGTGGGGGGCCAGGGGAGGCTGGGAAGGGATATGAAGGGTAAACAAAGGAGGAGGCTGCAATGCTTGATAAGAAATGTACTCCTTACCTTGCCCATGTAATTGTAACCCCTCTGTACAGTATGTTCACAAAAAAAAGAAACATAAATACACAGTGACCCTCTATAACACTAACCTACTCTGTTATGAACTCAAGTAAGGTAACTGCAATTATGGTATTTTTTATCACCAGGCAATATTTTTCTGAACAAAATGTGAATTAACATAAATCAAACTATGCAGTAGTTTGTTTTTCTAATGGGGAACAGTGGATAAGTGTGGATCAGGGATATTCTAGGTGTCAAAATGAACAAAGTATTGAGAGCTAGGAGGAAGCAAATAAGAAGATACAGTAGCAGCAGTGTGAAACAACAAAAACTATGATGGTAAAACTACTTCCTTCAGATTTCCCTAGAGATATCAGAGAAGAGGCACTATCAAAATTTCTAGTGTCAGTGGTAAAGCAACTAATTAGAATTTTCACTATAAAAAAATCAAGTTTCCAGCTACTGTTTGTCGAAAGGCCTCAACTCTACCCAGAACCTAGCCTCATCACCGCATCCCCCTCTTTTGTATTCTCAAAGCAGATCACCCTCCCAGAAAACTAACCTGGGAGGGAGATCTCAAAATCTTGGGTAAAGCAGAGCATTTTTCTGCCTCTTCCAACAAACCGACTTAAGAAACCAATCAAGCCACAGGACCTCAAGCTGACCAGAGACTCCAACAAGAGACTGGTTACAGACAAAAGGGAGATACAGGATTCTTCCCACCCCTACCCCATCCCGAAAAAAAATCAAAAGACTTTTTTTTCTTCTTCTTCTTTTCTTTTTTATTGTTTGTTTTTTTGTTTTTTGTTACCTTATATATATATATATATATATATATATATGTATATATATATATATATATATATAAATTTTTTTCTCTTCTAAAACTTTATTAATCTTTAATTTTTGCCTCTTCTGAAAAAAACAATTGTTTTCCAGTAACTTTTTTTTCCTCCTCTTTTAGTTTTTATTTTAGGAATATGGGAATGAGCGTTTTCCTTTCTTTTCTTGTCTTCTTTCTCTTTTTCTTTCTTTCTTAATTATCTTTTTGTTTTTTGTCTAGCTCTACTGAACTTCTGATCTTTTCTTCTCCCTTTCCCATCCTTAAAGTTTTTCACACCTCCTCTATGTCCCTCCCTTTCTCTCAACATAATCACATTCCTCTCTAAATAGACGGTCTTTTAATCTCTGTAATAACATTAATCCTTCCGTTTCTATTTTTTTTCTGATTTCTTTTCATTCACCTCTCCCTCTCTTCTCTTTCTCTCTCTCTCTACTTGTATCCTACCCAACCCATTTCCTGAATTGTGACTAGGACGTAGTTAACTCTCCCTGTGCCTCCCCACACCAATCTATTCCTATTTTTTACCCACATCTCTCCCTAATCCTAATAATTTCTGGTTTTCCAAATTCTTTTCTGCGGCTCGAAGTCCTTTAACATATAGTTGTTTGATGTGGAATAGATGTATCTGTTGAACTAGATTGTGTCTGTAGACAATTGACTGTACAAATGCAAACTTTGCTTGATGGTTGCCTTAAGATAGTGTTCTAGCACAAAACTGGTGCTATCCTCATCTCAAATGGGCAGAGTAAGATGGAAAAACACAAGAAAAATGGCAAATTCGGGTATCTCAATTCCCAATCTTGATAATCAGGGATTAGAACAGATAATGAATAATCCAGAGGAGAGTTCCCAAATAGCTCTACAAACACTACTAGCAAACATGATAAATGAGAAGTTTGACAATGTACAATGGACTCCATATGAGCGTGATAGGGAGAGAGTGGAGGCATCCCAGAAGTTTATACAGGAATATCATAAGCGTGAGGAAGCTACTCAAAAACTAATAAAGGATTTGCATGAACAACTTGAGAATACTCAAAGAGAAAGGGAGGAATGGCGTGAGCAGGCTGAGAACACTCAAAGAGAACTACAGGAATCCCAGGAACAGGAGGAAGCTTATCAAAGAGTAATACAGTAATTGAGAGAGCAGGTAGAGAACATACAAAGATCACTAAAGGCATCCATAGAATCCATTAACAAAGAGCTGAAGGAAGTCAGGGAGACCACAAAGGGAAAGCTGAATGGAACCCAACAGAAGGAATGGGAGTCCAAAGAAACCATATCCAATCAACTAAGTGATTTGAGGACAAACACTGAACACCAAATTAAGGAAGAAAAGAGATTCATACAAGACTTAAAACAGAGCTTCAACAAAGAACTTGAAGCCATCAAAGCTGACCAATTAGAAGGAAAAGAGATAAAAAACAAAGTAGAGAGTCTTGACAGCAGGTTAGACCATGCAGAAGACCGAATCTCAGGGATTGAAGACAGCCTAGATATCATAGAGAAAGAACATACAACCATCCAAGACAAGTCCAAGAAATATGATAGATCTATTCAACACATGGAAGACACCATCAGAAGGCCTAACTTAAGGATAATGGGTGTAGAGGAGCACCTAGAAACAGAAGTTAATGGTCTAGGAAATTTGTTTAAAAGGATCCTAGAAGAAAACTTCCCAAACATGCAAAAAGATAGGCCTATTCAGATACAAGAAGCCTTTAGAACCCCAAATAGACCAGACCAGAATAGGACATCCCACCGTCACATTATAATCCACACAGGATCAATTCAGACCAAGGAAAAGATCCTTAAAGCTGTCAGGGAGAAGAGGGCTATCACCTATAAAGGGAAACCAATTAGAATCACCTCAGATTTCTCAGCAGAGACAATCAAAGGAAGAAGAGCCTGGAATGATGTATGCCATGCCCTAAAAACAAACAACTATCAACCAAGAATACTGTACCCAGCTAAGCTCTCCTTCATAACTGAAGGCCAAATAAAAACCTTCCACAATAAAGAAAAATTGGAACAATACATCTCCACCAAACCAGCCCTACAAAAGATTCTTAAAGATGTCCTACACATAGGAAACCAACCAGACCACAATAAAGGCCAACAAACTGCACCCAAACTGAGAATCCAAGAACCATAGGAAGAACCCAGTTTTCGCAGCCCCCAAGAAGGTGGATAACATGGCAGGAACTCCCAAATACCTCTCAGTCCTATCTCTTAACGTTAACTGACTAAACTCTCCAATTAAGCGACATAGACCGTCTAGTTGGATTAAAAAACAAGACCCTTCTCTCTGCTGCCCACAGGAGTCACATGTTGCCCGTAAAAACAAACACATTTTCAATGTTAAAGGCTGGAACAAAATCTACCAAGCAAACGGCCCTCATAAACAGGCGGGAGTTGCAATCCTAATATCAGATAAAATAGACTTCAAATTAAAATTTGTGAGAAGAGATAAAGATGGTCGCTACATATTAATTAAAGGATCTTCCTTCAGGAGGATATTACAATTCTAAATATCTATTCGCCAAACAATGGAGCACCCAAATTTATCAAAGAAACACTACTTTCCCTCAAATCCCATATAGATCCAAAGACATTAATTGTTGGGGATTTTAACACACCACTCTTCCCACTAGATAGATCAACTCGACAAAAACTCAACAGAGAAACCTCAGATCTAAACAGCTGCATAGATCAAATAGACTTAACAGACATTTACCGAACATTTCACCCAGCAGCATCAGAATACACATTCTTCTCAGCAGCACATGGAACCTTTTCTAAAATAGACCACATTTTAGGTCACAAAGCAAACTTGTCTAAATTCAGAAACATTGAAGTTATACCTTGCATTCTCTCTGACCACAAGGGAATAAAATTAGAACTCAACACCAAAAGCCACCAAAGAAAGTCCGGTATCACATGGAGGCTGAACAACACAATGTTGAATCAAGAGTGGGTCATGGAAGAGATTAGAAAGGAAATTCAAATGTTCATGCTATTCAACAAAAATGAACACACAAATTACCAGCTCCTCTGGGACACAGCAAAGGCAGTACTCAGAGGCAAGTTTATAGCTCTGAGCTCCTACATCAACAAATTGGAGAGATCTGAAACTAACAATTTAATGACACATCTAAACCTCCTTGAAAAAGAGCAGCAAGATAAACCCCAATCCACTAGACGAAAGAAATAATCAAAATTAAATCAGAATTAAATGAATTAGAATCCATAAAAACTATAGAAAGAATCAACAAAACAAAGAGTTGGTTCTTCGAAAAACTTAAAAAACTTGACAGACCCTTAGCAAATCTTATCAGAAAAAGAAGAGAACACACCCAAATTAATAAACTCAGGGATGAGAATGGAAACATCACCACGGAAAAAACCAAGATTCAGAACATTATAAGGGAATACTTCTCAAAACTTTATGCTAATAAGTTTGACAACTTGGCAGAAATGGACCTCTTCCTAGCAAATATTGACATGCCAAAACTAAACCAAGATGAGTTAAACTATCTTAACAGGCCCATATCAAGCATTGAAATAGAAACAGCAATAAGAGACCTCCCAGCTAAGAAAAGTCCAGGACCAGATGGTATTACAGCGGAATTTTACAAGGCCTTCAAAGCAGAGCTCACACCAATTCTTCTCCAACTCTTCAATGAAATTGAAAGAGAAAGCTCACTACCGAACACATTCTATGAAGCCATCATAACCCTCATCCCAAAACCAGGCAGGGACTCATCAAAGAAAGAGAACTATAGACCCATTTCTTTGATGAACATTGATGCAAAACTTCTCAACAAAATTTTGGCCAACCGACTTCAACAATTCATCCAAAAAATCATACACCACGATCAAACAGTATTCATTTCATGGATGCAAAGCTGGTTCAATATACGCAAATCAATTAATATTACTCATCACATCAACAGGAGCAAGAACAAGAACCACATGGTTATCTCAATAGATGCAGAAAAAGCAGTCGACAAGATCCAACACCCCTTTATGATGAAGGTTTTGGAAAAATTAGGAATCCATGGAACATTCCTCAATACAATAATGGCTGTATATGACAAACCTACAACCAGCATTATACTCAATGGTGAAAAACTAAAGCCATTTCCTCTTAACTCAGGAACAAGACAAGGATGCCCACTCTCTCCACTTCTCTTCAATCTAGTGTTAGAATGCCTAGCTAGAGCAATAAGACAAGATGCAGACATAAAGGGGATCCAAATAGGGAAAGAAGAAATAAAACTCTCCCTCTTTGTAGATGACATGATCTTGTATTTAAAGAATCCCATACACTCCACTCCCAAATTACTCAAGCTGATTCAAAACTTTGGCAAAATAGCAGGTTATAAAATTAACCCCCAAAAATCAATGGCTTTTCTGTATGCCAACAATGAGAAAAGTGTGGCGGAAATTAGGAAAGCAACTCCATTTGTAATAGCCCCACAAAAAATAAAATACCTAGGAATTAACTTAACTAAAGATGTGAAGGACCTCTATGATGAAAACTTTAAAATCTTGAAAAAGGAAATCAACACAGAACTTAAAAAATGGCAAAACCTCCCATGATCCTGGATTGGAAAGATTAACATCCTGAAAATGGCAATACTTCCCAAGGCTATCTACAAATTCAACGTGATACCTATCAAAATTCCAACCTCATTCTTCAAGGAAATAGAAGAGGCAATCCAAAAATTCATATGGAACAATAAAAGACCCCGAATAGCAAAAACGCTCCTCAACGGAAAGAACACTCCTGGAGGAATATCAATACCAAATTTCAAACTCTACTATAAAGGATAGTAATCAAAACAGCTTGGTATTGGCATAAGAACAGACCTCAGGACCAATAGAATAGAATTGAAAACCCAGAAATGAACCTACAGACCTATAGCCATCTAATCTTCGATAAGGAAGCTAAAACAATAGAATG
>NW_027204852.1:0-19877 GCF_024711535.1 Dipodomys merriami
AGCATTATATACCATAGCTAAGATATGGAACCAACCCAGATGCCCCTCAGTAGATGAATGGATCTTGAAAATGTGGTATATATACACAATGGAATTCTATGCCTCCATCAGAAAGAATGACATTGCCCCATTTGTTAGGAACTGGAAACGTTTGGAAAAAATTATATTAAGTGAAGTAAGCCAGGCCCAAAGAAGCATAGGTCCCATGGTTTCCCTTATTTGCAATATCTAGTATAGGTATGAGTCAAGTGGAAAAGGTCAGATAATGTGATGTTAGGAAAATGAACCCTTAAATATGTATTTTAATGTTTTCATTTTTTTCATGCTTGTGTTTCTAACGCATTTATAAGATTATTTCTTTGTTGCTTTGTATGTCCCTCCCCCACAATGTAACCCCCGCTTTCACTATATTTGATGTCAGTATAACATGTGGAGGAGATGGGGACAAACAAGTCGTTTAAGGATTCAGGTGGACCTGTTGCAACAATGAGAAGTACATAATGTCATGTCAAAACCAACTTTACAATGTCGGTGTGGGGGGGGAGGGGAGTATAGTTGGGTGGGGAATGGGGGGAGGGTGGGAAGGGAGGTGAAGGGTAAACAAAGGAGGAGGCTGCAATGCTTGGTAAAAATGTATGCATTTTCCTGCCCATGTAATTGTAGCCCCTCTGTACAGTATGTTCTCAAATAAAAAAAAAAAAAAAAAAAGATTTAAGTCACATAAAGAAGAATGAAAGAGAGGAGAAGGTGAAAAGGATAAGAAAGGAAGAAGAAAAAGATGAGAAGTTAAGTAGAGCTAAACAAAAAACAAAAAGATAATTAAAAAAGAAAAAAAAAGAGAAAGAAGACCAAAAAAGAAAGAAAAACGCACACTCACGTATCCCTAAAATAAAAGTATAAGAGGAAAAAATATATTTCTGGAAAACAATTTTCTTTTCAAAAAAGACAAAGATTAAAGATTAAAAAAAGTTTTAGAAAAGAAAAAAAATTTTTATATAAGATACCAAAAATAAAAAATAAAAAAAAAGAAGACAAAGAAGAAGAAGAGAAAAAAAACTTCTTTGATTTTTTTTGGGAGAAGTGGGAAAAATCCTGTATCTCCCTTGTGTCCTTAACCAGCTTCTTGTTGGAGTCTCTGGTCTGGTTGTGGTCCTGTGGCTTGGTTGGTTACTTTTTTTTTTTAATTTTATTTTATTTGTGAACATACTGTACAGAAGTGTTACAATGACGTGGGAAGGATAATGCGTACATTTCTTACCAAGCATTGCAGCCTCCTCCTTTGTTTACCCTTCACATACCTTCCCAGCCTCCCCCCTCCCCCCAATCCCAATCCTTCTCCTTCCCCCCCCCCCACCGACGTTGTAAAGCTAGTTTTGGACATGACAACTTGTACTTCTCATTGTTGCAACAGGTCCACCTGTATCCTTAAACAACTGGTTTTTCCCCATCTCCTCCACACTAAAGCTACCAGCACAACTATGTTTAGTGCAGCATTATTTACCATAGCTAAGATATGGAACCAACCCAGATGCCCCTCAGTAGATGAATGGATCAAGAGAATGTGGTATATATACACAATGGAATTCTATGCCTCCATCAGAAAGAATGACATTGCCCCATTTGTTAGGAAACGGAAAAACTTGGAAAAACTTATATTAAGTGAAGTAAGCCAGGCCCAAAGAAACATAAGTCCCATGGTTTCCCTTATTTTTAATATCTAGTATATGTATGAGTCAAGCGGAAAAGGTCCGATAATGTGATGTCAGGAAAATGAACCCTTAGATGTGTACTTTAATGTTTTTTTCTTTCATGCATGTGTTTCTAACACATTTATAAGATTATCGCTTGGTTGGTTTCTTAAGTCAGTTTGTTCTAACAGGCAGAAAAATGCTCTGCTTTACCCAGGACTTGGCGATCCTCCTCCCAGGCTAGTTCATTGGGAGGCAGATCTGCTTTGAGCATCACAAAAGAGGGGGATGCAGTGATGAGGCTAGGTTCTGGGTAGAGTTGAGGAGTTTCAACAGACAGTAGCTTTTCCGGGGCTACTTTGTGAAAACCTCACAGAGCCCAGCCTGGAGCCATTCTCAGGGTTTCTGTTTACTGATTTTCAATTGATTGTCGAGGCTGCTAGAGGGAGGAGCAGCCTCTGGCTCTGATTACCCAGTGAAGAAACCCACTTCTAGGGCTGGTGCCGAGCTGGGTGACTTTTCCCTGGGTGGAGCTGAGTCTGGCAGGTCACGCTGCCGTTAAGTTGTTGTGACCTGCTAAATGACTCGTTTTATTCCAAGGCCTGAGTTGGAGCTAGCAGCTCCTTCGAGCTTTTTCGCTATCCAAGATGGAGAACACCGGTGCTGGGGGGGGGATGGGTGGCCTTCCCTCCTCTACTCCCTGAGAAGGAGTGAGGATGTCAGGCTTCTACTCATTCCAAGTCTTAGTTCCTGGGTAGTCTCTGGTCTGCGACCTGCAGGATGAAGATGTCTGCTCCTTGTCGGTTCTTACTGATGTTGAGTATAATACGCTCCTCTGTGCGTCTGGCTCCTCTGTCCCGGAATCTCTGTTGCTCAGGTATGGCTCCTGGGCTCGCCCACTGCCACAGCTGCCGCCGCCATGGCTGCTGCTGGCAAGAGCTCAGAAGTGTCTTCTTGCCCGGGTTTCTTTCTCTGGCCTAATTCTCTGTGCTGTGATGGCACACTTGGTGTAATTCTCTGTTCAGTGGAACTCTAAAACTGCTTTCTATGAGAGAACTTACTTAGTCTCCAGCTTCTCCTCCGCCATCTTCCTGGACTCCCCAAGCCCACCTTTTTAAATCATAGGATCTCTCTTTACCTACAGGTGTGGTATGCATCTTGCATTCAGTGTAGTTATACTTTTTATTAATTTTTATTTATCTTATTCATGGATGTATTGTGCATTTTATTGAATATGTTGACAGATACAACTGTGCTTACATGGATGACAACCTATTCCCATAGCTATTGAGTTGCTTATATAGTATTTTCGATCCTCAAAGAGACCCAGGACATTCACCGAACAGGAAAACATGTGTAACCCTAGGCTTTTCACATCAGAATGAATCTTTGGCAATGCTGGAATTTGAACTCAAGGCCTAGCAGGCCCAATTGGTGAATGGGTCATGGTGAGCACACCAGCCTATGAGCCACTAAGGAGGTAGGCCATTTCTGGGACCAGAGATGGAGTCCTGGTGTGGGCCAATATAGTCATAAATTCATAATAAAAACAAAAGATCTATATTTCCAAACATGGCATCTTGCATTTGTTGTAGTCATTCTCTTTATTTTGTGTCTTATTCATTGATATATTGTGTATTTTCATTTTTTTGCTTCTTTTTTTAATTTTAATTTTCTGTGAACATACTGTACAGAGGGGTTACAATTACATGGGCAAGATAATGAGTATATTTCTTATCAAGCATTGCAGCCTCCTCCTTTGTTTACCCTTCATATCCCTTCCCAGCCTCCCCCCCCATCCTCCCCCCCCCACCAAAGTTGTAAAGTTCGTTTTCGACATGACAACTTGTACTTCTCATTCTTGTAACGGGTCCACAGTTATCCTTAAACGACTTGTTTTTCCCCTTCTCCTCCACAAATTGTACCAACATCAAATATAGTGAAAGCAGGGGTTATACTGTGGGGGAGGGACATACAAAGCAAATAAGAAATAATCTAATAAATGTATTAGAAACAAATGTATGAAAGAAAAAACATTTAATTACATATCTAAGGGTTCATTTTCCTAGCACCACATTATCTGACCTTTTCTGCTTGACTCATACATATACTAGATATTACAAATAAGGGAAACCATGGGACCTATGCTTCTTTGATCTTGGATTACTTCACTTAATATAATTTTTCCAAGCCTTTCCATTTCCTAACAAATGGGGCAATGTCATTCTTTCTGATGGAGGCATAGAATTCCATTGTGTATATATACCACATTTTCAAGATCCATTCATCTACTGAGGGGCATCTGGGTTGGTTCCAGATCTTAGCTATGGTAAATAATGCTGGAATAAACATAGTCATGCTGGTAGCTTTAGTGTGGTCTTGTTTGTAAGCATTTGGGTAAATGTCCAAAAGTGGGATTGCTGGGTCATAGGGGAGCTCTATGTGAAGTCTTTTGAGGAACCTCCATACTGCTTTCCAAAGTGGTTGAACAAGTTTACATTCCCACCAACAATGAAGTAAGGTTCCCTTCTGTCCACATCCCCTCCAGCATCGGTTGTTATTAGAATTCTTGATTATGGCTATAATCAAGATATATAATTCTAACTGGGCTGAGGTGGTATCTCAATGTTGGGTTGATTTGCATTTCTTTTATAGCTAGAGAGGTTGAGCATTTCTTCATATGTCTATCGGCCATCCTACTTTCTTCTTCAAAGAAGTTTCCCTTTAAGCATTTAGCCCACTTATTTATTGGGCAGTTGTTTCTCTGAGGATTTGTTGTTGGGGGATTTATTTTTTTGAGTTCCAGGTATATTTTAGATATGAGACCCTGGTCCATTTTATGGCTATGGAAGATCATCTCCCAATCCGTGGGCTTTCTATTGATCTTGCTTGCTATGTCCTTTACCTTGCAGAAGCTCTGCAATTTCATGCAATCCCATTTGTCCAACTTTTGTTTGATTTGTTGTGTTTCTCTTGTGCCAAGGAGACCTAGGGTTTTTCCTTTTGCATCCTGTAATGTTTTCCTTTTGCATCCTGTAATGTTTTCAGAGTGTCTGCTTTTACTCTGAAGTCTTTGATCCATTTGGAGTTGATTTTTGTGCAGGGTGATATATAAGGATCTAGCTTCAGTTTTCTACAAGTGATTAACCAATTTTGCCAGCACCATTTACTGAAGAGGCTGTCTTTCTTCCATTCTAATTATTTAGCTTCCTTATCGAAGATTAGATGGCTATATATCTTTAGGTTCAATTCTATTCCATTGGTCCTGAGATCTGTTCTTGTGCCATTACCAAGTTTTTGTGATTACTACTGTGTTGTAGTAGAGTTTGAAATTTAGTCTTGATATTCCTCCAGCCCTTTTCTTTCTGTTAATGATCTTTGATGCTATCCAGGGTTTTTTATTGTTCTATATGAATTTTTGGATTGTCTCTTGTATTCCTTTAAGAATGAATCTGGGATATTGATAGATATTGCATTGAATTCGTAGATAGCCTTGGGAAATATTGCCATTTTCATGATGTTGATCCTTCCATTCCAGGAGCATGGGAGTTTTTGCCACTTTCTATGTTCTGTTTTGATTACTTTTTTCAGGCTTTTAAAATTTTCATCATAGACGTCCTTCACTTCTTTGGTTAAGTTAATTCCTAGGTATTTTCTTTTTTTGTGGCTCTATTATGAATGGAGTTGCTTTCCTGATTTGAGCCAAACTTTTCTCATTCTTGGCATACAGAAAAGCCATTGATTTTTGAGGGTTAAATTTATACCCTGTTACTTTGCCCAAGTTTTGAATAAGTTTGAATAATTTGGGAGTGGAGTCAGTGGAATTCTTTAAATACAAGATCATGACATCTGAAAAGAGGGAGTGTTTTACATCATCTTTCCCTATTTAGATCCATTTTATGTTTGCATCTTGTCTTATTGCTGTAGCTACGCATTCTAATATTAGATTGAAGAGGAGTGGCGAGAATGGACATCCTTGCCTCGTTCCTGATTTAAGAGGAAATGGCTTTAGTTTTTCACTATTAAGTATAATGCTGGCTGTAGGTTTGTCATATACAGCCTTCATCGTATTGAGGAATGTTCACCGGATTCCTAGTTTTTCTAGTCTTCATTATCAATGGGTGTTGAATCTTTTCAAATGCCTTTTCTGCATCTATTGAGATCACTATGTGGTTTTTATCCTTGCTCTTGTCGATGTGATGAATTATATTAATTGATGTGCGTATATTGGCCCAGCTTTGCATTCCTGAAATGAATCCTGTTTGATCATGGTTTATGATTTTTTGGATGAATTGCTGAAGTCGATTGGCCAAAATTTTGTTCAGAATTTTGCATCAATGTTCATCAAAGAAATGTGTCTATAAGTTCTCTTTTTTTATGAGTCCCTGACTGATTTTGGGATGAGGGTTATGATGTCTTCACAGAGTGAGTTCTGTAGTGCACTTTCTCTTTCAATTTCTTTGAGGGGCTATTGGTGTGAGCTCTTCTTTGAAAGCCTTATAAAATTCTGCTGCACATCTTTTTGGTCCTGGGCTCTTCTTAAATGGGACTGCTCTTATTGAAGTTTCTATCTCAATGTTTCATATGGGCATGTTAAAATGTTTTAACTCATCTTGGTTTAGTTTCGGCATGTCAATATTTGCAATGAAAAGGTACATTTCTGCCAAGTTCTCAAACTTATTAGCATAGTTTTGAGAAGTATTCCCTTATAATGTTCTGAATCTTGGTTGTTTCTGTGGTGATGTTTCCATTCTGATCTCTGAGTTTATATATTTGGGTGATTTTTCTTCTTTTTCTGATAAGATTTGCTAAGGGCCTGTCAATTTTGTTAATTTTTTCGAAGAACCAACTCATTCTTTTGTTGATTCTTTCTATGGCCTTCTTGGATCCTAATTCATTTAATTCTGATTTATTTTTAATTATTTCTTTCCATCTCCTGGATTAGGGTTTATCTTGCTGCTCTTTTTCATGGAGGTTCAGATGTCTCATTAAATTATTGGTTTTACATCTCTCCAATTAGTTGATATAGGAACTCAAAGCTATAAACTCGCCTCTCTGTACTGCCTTTGCTCTGTCCCAGAAGAGTTGTTCATTTGTGTGCTCATTTTTGTTGAATAGCATGAACATTTGAATTTCCTTTTTAATCTCTTCCCTGACCCACTGGTGATTCAAAAGTGTGTTGTTCAGCATCCATATGTTAGAGGACTTTCTTTGGTGGTTTTTGGTGTTGAGTTCTAATTTTATTCCCTTGTTGTGTGAGCGAATGCAAGGTATAACTTCAATGTTTCTGAATTTGGACAAGATTGTTTTGTGACCTAAAATGTGGTCTATTTTGGAAAATGTTGTATGTGCTGCAGAGAAAAACGTGTGTTCTGTTGCTGCTGGGTGAATTATTCAGTAGATGTCAGTTAAATCTACTTGATCTATGCAGTTGTTTAGATCAGCGGTTTTAGACTTGAGCTGAAGAGCTGAGGGACAATGCCCAGTCCCAGAGTTCAGGCCCCACAACCGACCAAAAAAAAATCCCTCTGCCACATCTGGCTTGCTTGCTTTGACTCCCCTTATGTTGGCATACTAGGAGGTCAGCATAAGATGAAGCTCCAGAAACCTTTTTGGATAGACAATGAAACCACTGAATGGGGAGTGAAGGGTGTTTTAGAAGAGATTGCGAGCTTAACACAATCAGGAGGGCTCATGGCTTCAGCCTCAGCTGTCTTCTGAATCATTGCCCAGTTACCAGCTGTAATTTTTTGCTCCAAAATCAATGTGGCAAAGTCTGCAATTCTTATTGACTCATCCACATACACAGACCTAGTTAGTCATCCAGAATGACTTAAAATGTAGATTTCCTAAATCAAAGAAATATGTACCAGAGTAAATGGGCAGAAAGAACTTCATTTAATCAGTTTCAATTCATTTTTACTTGCTTATAATTCAACTGAGAGAACAATATCAAACTAACCAAGCTTTCACAAAATCAAAATATCCAAGCAACTACATTTTACAGGAAGTAAATATTCACAGTACAAATCAGAATTTCTGAAGAGGTGGTGCTCTCAGAAAATAAGGAATTAGGATTCAGGACACATTTCACAACAGCATCAAAATTAAATTCATTACCACAGGTGGCAAAAGTTGCTTACTCTCAGCATGTAAGCACATATCATTTTTTTCTAGTCCTTAGTAAAAAAGATGGAATAGTTTGATTTCCCTTCACAATTTCAATCTCCAAATTCACATTTTCTTCTAAAGAAGTCATTTATCTCATACACCTGACAATACAGAATATGTCTTCAAACCAGGGTCTTCTGGGCGTCTGGGAGCAAAATAGGAAGAGTGAAATAGGCTACAGAAAGCTTGGTTGTTCAGGAATAAATCATGTTTGTACTTCTGCTTTTTCTTTTTAATTGTGAAAGTACCATACAGAGAGGTTACAATTACCTGAGCAAAGTAATGAGTACATTTCTTATCAAGCATTGTTGCCCTGGAAAGACTCGATGGCACAGCTAAGCTAGTTTGGGAGTGCTTGTCCTTTCCAGCACCCAGGTGGGAAGATGGTTAGTTGGGAGGGGAAAAATATCTTAGAGTTTCAGAAAAAGGCAAAAGAATTGTGCATGGTTTTTCTCGTCAGAAAAGAACCTTTAAATAAGGTACGTTTTTCTCTTCACAAAACAATTATACAGTAGTCACCTTCACTGTAATTCCCCCTTCTGTAGTTAGTTACTGCAGAGCACAAAGATGGTGCTGAGAGGGAGGTGAGTGGGTAGAGCCCAATTTACCTTACATTCAGTGTGTAATCAGCCCGTGAAAGCTTAGGTGCATGATACGGTGTGACTTTGACAGTGATTGTTTCCTCTTCCTTCCCTGCCATACCACCAGCATTTTTTGGCTTTAAAAAGGGCTGCTCTCTGTTAATAAACGAGTTCTCTTCCTTCTTGACTTGGCTCCCCGCTGTGTCTGATTGTCCCCCAGGCTGAGGGAGTGTGGAGAATGGGCAAGCAACGCACTTACCTTTCCTCAGACCCAGTCTGTCTTTCGTGGGACGGACAAAGACCCAACAAGTTACCTGTTCTCAACTGTGCTCTGAAAAGATTAATGGAAAAACATCTCATAAATTAAAAGAGACCACATTCACTTAATACCTTCATTTTGTTTTTTGGGTTCTTTTGGAGCTAAAGTTTCACTGTATATTTCTTTGATTATTTTCCTGCCTAGTCTTGTTTCCTGGAATTACAGGTATGCATTTACATATCCATTTCACATTACTTTTTTTTTTACAGTATATTGTTACAATTTTTCTATTTTTATTAGCTACTGTTATAATTGTCTTACTGTACCTAATTTATACCTGAAGCTTCATTGTAGCTATATTTGTTTGGGTAAAATCATAAAATGGTCATCTAGGTATTTACAGTGTTGCTTCCAGAACTGATTGAGTATACTAAAATCAGCATAGGCTCCAGTCCCATATAGAAAATAGCATAGTATGTCATACAAAGTAAGTTACACTTTAAATCACGTCAAGGTTATATCTATTACCAACATACATGTAACAGTACATAAATAGTTGCTATATTGAATGTTTGGGGAACATTTTTTCCTGAATATTTTAAATTTCTGGTTGATTGATCACCTAGATGTGGAAATTCTGGATAATGAGGGTTAACTCTCTAAAGTACTTCATTGATTTCAGGTATCCACTTGAAATGTATATCCAGAGGCTAAACAGGAACTACTGTAAAGATCAAAATGAAACTTGAACCTCTTATTTTGCCATAAATATTCATCAAATAAAATGTGGATAAATTTGATTCTGTACTTCTTCCTCCTCCTCCTTTTCTTTTTCTTCCTCCTCCTTGCTCCTCTTTTTCCTCTCCTCCTTCTCCTCTTCATCTTCTTCATCTTCTTCATCTTCTTCGTCTTCTTCATCTTCTTCGTCTTCTTCGTCTTCTTCTTCTTCCTCTTCTCCCTCTTCTTCTTCTTCTTCTTCTTCTTCTTCTTCTTCTTCTTCTTCTTCTTCTTCTTCTTCTTCTTCTTCTTCTTCTTCTTCTTCTTCTTCTTCTTCTTCTTCTTCTCCTCCTCCTCCTCCTCCTCCTCCTCCTCCTCCTCCTCCTCCTCCTCCTCCTCCTCCTCCTCCTCCTCCTCCTCGTTCTCCTCTTCTTCCTCCTCCTCATCCTCCTCTTCTTCCTCCTCCTCCTCCCGCTCCTCCTCCTCCTCTTCCTCCTCCTTCTTATTCTTGGCCAACACAGTTCTACATCCCAACCCTCTAGAGCTTCTAAAAAGCTAGTTTGAGAAATTCACACTCTTTAATAATCAACACAAATTTTCCTTTTCCTTTCTAGGCTCCAGAACAGGGAAAGGTGGGGTGGGGGAATAAATGGGACAGTCACCTAGAGAAAATTTTGCTGATTATCATATTTTTTGTTCATATGGCATTTAAAATATATTACCATATAATTTAAATCCTATTTTTAAAATTTCTTCATAGAAACAAAGACCATTTTTTTTCATTTTTATGTATAAAGTTCACAATTCTGTCTCTATAAGAATCTTTTAAACCATTATTTTGACATGACTTCTACAATCTCCATAGAGGCAAGACTGAAGTCTATATATTAAGTATTCTAATCATCAAATGAAATAATTAGGAAGGGCAAATCAATAGAAACAATGAAAACTATGTCAAATACAATGAACAGGACAATCACCCATCAAACAGATACTTATCTTCTTTGAGAACAACAGTCTGAGAATGTGCAGAATTACTGACAGGACAATGTTTGAATTCAAAGGAAAGAGGAAAACTCTTAAAAATTGAAAGACAAACATGCACCAATATGTCATGCCTGTAATCCTCGATGCTCAGGATGCTCATTAGTGGCTAAAAAAAGCAAGAATAAACCAGATAACATCAAATGATCACATTCATAATTCAAAGACATTATAACAGAAGTGAAAATATATCCAACAGATACAGGGTACATATTTTTTTAATGCTACAATGTTAATGCTACAATGATCCTGCATCTTAAGTATTTTTATATCTTATAATTCTCTCTATATATATTTCTTTGGGGTCCGGTCATGGGGCTTGAACCCTGGGCCTGGGCGCTGTCCCTTAGCTCTTCAGCTCAAGGCTAGTGCTCTACCTCTTGAGCCACAGCGCCACTTGCTGATTTTTTATTTTGGCTTATGTGGTGCTGAGAAATGAAACCCAGGGCCTCAAGCATGCAAGGCAAGCGCTCTACAACTGAAACACCTTCCCAGCCCCTAATTCTATATATGATTTTCTGAATAGTATATTTCTTTTTCTTATTTGTGAAAATACTGTACAGTGGGGTTACAATTACATGAACAAAGTAATGAGTACATTTCTTATTAAGCATTGTTGCCTCCTCCTCTGTTTCCCATTCACATCCATTCTCATCCCCCCACCACGTGTCCCCCTACCTCCCCCCAGGCCAAAGTGGTAAAGTTCATTTTTCAACATAACGACTTTTATACCTCATTGTTGCAATGGGTCCATCTGTATCCCTATTTAAACTGTTTGTTTTTTCCCTTCCCCTCCACAAATTATACCAACATCAAATGCAGTGAAAACAGGGGTTATACTGTTGGGGAGGGACATACAAAGCAACAAAGAAATCATCTTATGAATGTTAGACACAATCACAAGAAAGAAAAAAAAACATTTGAATACTTATATTGGGGTTCATTTCACCTAACATCAACTTATCTGACCGTTTCTGCTTGTCTCAAAAATATACGTTATTGCAAATACGGGAAACCATGGGACCTATGTTTCATTGGGCCTGGCTTACTTCACTTAATTTTTTCCAAGTCTTTCCATTTCCTATGAAATATGGCAATGTCATTCTTTCTGATAGAGTAATAGAATTCCATTGTGTATATATACCATATTTTCTTAATCCATTCATCTACTAAGGGGCATCTGGGTTGGTTCCATATCTTACCGATGGTAAATAATGCTGCAATAAACATAGTTGTGCTGGTAGCTTTAAAATAATCATGTTTGTATCATTTGGGTAAATGCTCAAAAGTGGGATTGCAGGGAAATAGGGGAGCTCTATGTGGAGTCTTTTGAGGAATATCCATACTACTTTCCAAAGAGGTTGAACAAGTTTACACGCCTACCAACAATGCAGTAGGGCTCCTTTCTGTCCACAGACCAACCTGCTGTTAGAATTCTTAATTATAGCCATACTAACTGGGGTGAGGTGGAATCTGAATGTTTTGATTTGCCTTTATTTTATAGCTAGGGAGGTTGAGCATTCCTTCATGTGTCTACTGGCCATCCTTCTTTCCTCTTCAGAGAAGTTTCTCTTTAAGTCTTTAGCCCACTTATTTATTGTGAGGATTTGTTGTTGGGACATTTATTTTTTGAGTTCCAGATATATTTTAGATATGAGACCCTGGTCCATTGTATGGCTAGTGAAGATCTTCTCCCAATCTTTGGGCTTTCTATTGATCTTGCTAGCTTCATACTTTGCCATGCAGAAACTCTGAAATTTCATGCAATCCCATTTGTCCGACCTTTCTTTGATTTGCTGTGTTTCTGGGTGTCTTTTAAGAAAATTTCGGCCTGTACCAAGGAGACTTAGAGTTTCTCCAATTCCATCCTGTAATGTTTTCAGTGTCTGCTTTGACTCCAGGCCTTTGATCCATTTGGAGTTTATTCTTTTGCAGGGTGATATATAAGGATCTAGCTTTAGTTTTCTACAAGTAGTTAACCAATTTTGCCAGCACCATTTACTGAAGAGGCTGTCTTTCTTCCATTCTAATTTTTAGCTCACTTATCGAAGATTAGATGGCTATAGGTCTGTAGGTTCATTTCTGGATTTTCAATTATATTCCATTGTTCCTGAAGTCTGTTCTTGTGTCAGTATCATGCTCTTTTGATTACAATGATGTTGTAGTAGTGTTTGAAATTTGGTATTGATATTTTTCCAGCACTTTTCTTTCTGTTTTTGATCATTTTTGCTATTTGGGGTCTTTTATTGCTCCCTATGATTTTTTGGATTGCTTCTTCTACTTCCTTGAAGAATGAGGTTGGAATATTGATAGGTATCGCTTTGAATTTGTAGATAGCCTTGGCAACTACTGCCATTTTCACGATGTGGATCCTTCCAATTCAGGAGCATGGGAGGTTTTTCCACTTCTTAAGAACTGTTTTGATTTTGTTTTTCAGGTTTTGAAAGTTTTCATCAGCCTGGCACTGGTGGCTCATGCCTGTAATCCTAGCTATTCAGGAGGCTGAGATCTGAGGATCATGGTTCAAAGCTAACCAGGGAAGTATACTCAAATGGGTAGTTAAAAGTCCCAGGTATAGGGGCTGGGAAGGTGGCTCAGTGGTAGAGCGCTTGCCTTGCATGCGTGAGGCCCTGGGTTCGATTCCTCAGCACCACATAAGCAAAAAGAAAGTAGCCGGAGGGGGCGCTATGACTCAAGTGGTAGAGCACTAGCCTTGAGCTGAAGAGCTGAGGGACAGCGCCCAGGCCCAGAGTTCAGGCCCCACGACTGGACCCAAAAAAAAAAAAGAAAAAAAGAAAAAAAGAAAAAGTCCCAGGTATAGTTCAAAAGGGACATGATTAGGTAAGAACTACCAGAAAGATGTAAAGATGCTACATTAGAATATAAATGAAAAAATAACAACCCAGATTCTGAATTTCTGGGAAGCAGAACAGGAGATAAATGCCTTTTCCACTAGAATCATTTGAAAAATATTTTAGCTCGGTGGGTGTCTCTATTTTAATCTAATGAGACTTCTTTTAGATTTCTGTCCTTTAGAACTGTAAAATGATAAATACGGATTATTTAAGCCAAATAACTTGTAGAAATACTTTACAGCAAATTTGGTTTAGTAAATTAATTCAACTACAGCCTTTTCCTAATGTAACTACAGGGACACCACATTTCCTAATTTCTGAGAATAAGAAAAAATTTGCCACCAGCTTAGTACACCTGTATGATGTACATACTACTAAGGGCCTTGCATTAATGAAGTCTTGAAATACTAAATAATATCTAAATAAGAAGCTCCCTATCTTAATTTTCACATTTGGGGATCACTAAGTACCAAAGTTATGTAGACGGCTAGGGTAAGATTATGGAAATTAAATCTGTTTGCTAATATTATAAAGATAATTTATGTCATGTTGAGTTAGAGTTTCTAAAGTAATTAAAAAAGGTAAAACAGAAACAGAGAAATTAGAGAATCCAGTAAAGTCATAGTCATCCCAGGATGGTATAGAATATTATTGCAACACTAGATGGTGAAAAAGAAGATAACAAAAATGAGTCCCCTGGAACAATGCGAAACAAATTTACACCACATATTGTCATATAGCTAGAAAATAGTTTCCACGATGCTGTCTTTTATATTTTAGGTTTGTTTTCACAGCAACTTTCACCTCTTAGGAAATGACCTTTTATTAATAGTCAAGGCTTTGCAGCTTATAACCCAGAAACAAATAATGCTTCTAAATTTAAACAAGCATGATACTAAGTGTAACCCAGGCTACAGCTGATAAATAAGAATGATCTTCAGGAATAATCAAACAATCTTGAAATTTTTCATACCTTTCCTCTTCTCCAACATGAGAGGTCCTAGTCAATATATGTAAAATATTAATAAAGGATTTTTATATTTTTTATTGTTCACTCCAAAGCAAATACACTTTCCTCTTTTCAAGCCAGACTTTGGAAGAGTCAAACCCTCACGATTATTTTATAGACAAAAGATTACTGCTTTGGCTTAGGTGTTTTCCTGCCTTAGGGTGTTGCTCTCTATTATTTTGACAACTCCATAGAAAAACAAGATAAATCCATTACGCTTATATTGAATTGTTCAAAGTCAAGATGTCTTCACAGTTTTCTGTTACCTCCTTCACTGCTAATTAAAGTTTAATTATTGCTCTTTAAATGCAACAAAAACGTGTTACTTTAATGTATATTCTCATTGAAACTGGTGATTACAGGAGTGTCTGTGATGGCTTTTTTAATTGTTTTCAAGTATTTTCCTTATTGCCTTTGTTGCAGTCTTCTAGTCAGGAACAGAGGGTTACCCAAAAAGATCTTGCTAAGATATAAGATGTTAGGCAGAAAAAAGTAGATGTATAATTAAAGATTTTCATCTCTGAAGAGACTGCAAAGCCCAGAAGACATTTTGCTATTACTGGCATGGTTAAGATGACTTGAATGTTTTGGATCTTAAACTAAGTGAAATTCATGTAAAATGTTACAGTTGTTCCAAACAATGATTATAGCTTATACTTCTCTGCTCCAACGAGATGAAAACTCTGATAAGGTTGGAGGGTATATCGATTTTATGGTAGAAGGGTTAATGTTAAAAAGCCAAGGGAAATTGCTAAAACAGCACTGCCTAAAACATATCATTTAATCATTCTTATGGTATATAAGTATATAAACATACAAATATGAATTGAGTGACAAATATGTGATTTACAAAATTAAATGACAACTAAGTCCAGAAAAACCTTCTCTATATTTATATAAACTAGTATATCTAGTGAGGATTTAAAATTTTTACAATACATAGTTTAACATTTATGTCAAAATATTTATTTTAACTGTTTATTTTTAGTCGGTTGTGGTGCTTGAAATCTGGGCCTGGACACTGTCCCTCAGCTCTTTAGCTCAAGACTAGTGCTGTACCCCTTGAACAACTGTCAGTTTTTTGGTGGCTCATTGGAGATAAGAGAGTCGTCGACTTGACTGCTTAGGCTGGCTTTGAACCATGATTCTAAGCTCTCAGCCTCCTTACTAGGTAGGGTTACAAGCATGAGCTACTGGCTCCTAGATATATAATCATTTTTTACATATTTATAAAGTATTGAGTGGTAATCCCATTTATTTATATTGTGTAATGATAAGCTCCATCATATCCATTAATTTCTGTATGTAACATTTCTTTTTAGTGAGAATGCACTAAAACGTATCTTCTGGGTATGATGAAATATCTATTCTTAACTATAATAACTTTGTTTCTTGTGGTATATAATTAATATATTTACTTTTATTCAAAGAAATCTGCTAATTTAAGTTAAATAAAACATGATTTGTAAAGTGAAAGTAATTTTTGGCTTCATTGATTGTTTAAGAAAACAATTATGCCTTTTGTTTTCAATTATATTTCTGTGGGAATGTTTGATACTCATTGATTTAACTGTTAAAATTAATAACAGTTATATCAAGTTGATTCAAACTTGTATTTGAAAATTGCACACTTAACACAAATATACTTCCACTTTCCTCTACCACATAATTAAAATAATAGTAAAGCAAAGATTGGTGTTAGCCATTCATGTGTACAATCCTAGAACTCAGAGGGCTGAGACCTGAATATTTTAGTTCAATGTCAGTCCAAACAGACAAAAATGTGAAAACTTATCTCCAATTATCCAGCAAGAAACAGAAGGTGAGCATGTGACTCAAGGATAGAGTATCATCAGCCATGAGCAAAAAGTACAAGGGAGACCATTAAACATCGAGTTCAAGCCCTACAAATGACATATACACACAAGACAACAACAAAATGTACTATGATTATCAATAATGAAGACAAAGTAGTAAAAAAGATCCTGAGAAAGACAGAAGATCATTCTGGAAGACAGAAATCATTTGACAGAATTTTGATTCATGAAAGGGAAAAGTCACAGCCTCATTTGTACAGTCTCATTGTAGTCATTTGCATTGAAACCTGTCTACTGGGTAACATGTGAAAGAGTAGCTTGGACATACCTGACACAGGAGAAATTGCCTTTGACTATGAACCATCCCACTCTGCAAAAATTTAAAATCGTGTTTGTTAATTTAAATAAAACTTATTGTTAGAGACTGCTTGGTCCACACAGACTGAGATCCTTATTTTGAGGCTTCAGATCAATGCTTTTGTTTATAACCATTTCGGTTTTACCCCCCTTCCCTTGTGCAGCTATACCTTACTTAGCTGGCACCAAGCCAAGTCTTTGAACTAGACACCTGTGCCTTAATCCCTCCCTTTCTCCAGCTACAACTCATTTCACATACTATCTCTGTCTTAGCACTAGTTGTTTTCTGACTAATCCCCATCAGAAATCACTTATATTCATGTAAACCCACTATAAATAACCTAGTTAGAAAAGGGAGAAAGGGTTTACCATTGGCTGAGGCTCTCATCTGTAAGTTTGTTACCTAATAAATCTGTGCTACACTATCTCTTTTTTTCATGGCTTTTGAGTCTGACAAATGATTGATTTGGTTTGATGTAATCCCATTTATCCAGACTTCCTTTGGAAATTTTGACCTATGCTAAGGAGCCCTCATGTTTCCCCTAACTCTTCCTGTAAGATTCCTAAGGCATCTGGACTTACATTGAGCGCTTCAATCCATTTGGAATTGATTCTGGTGCAGGAGGATATAAAATGATCTAATTTCACTTTTCTGTGTACAGCCAGTTAAACCAATTTTTTGAAGAGGCTGTTTTTCTTCCATCCTGTGTTTCTGGCTTCCTTATCAAAGACTATGTGACTATAGGAGTGGATTCATTTCTGGAACTTCAATTCTGTTGTATTGATGGAATTGTGTGCTTCCATGGGAAAGAATGGCATTACCCCATTCTGAAGAAATGGAAAGACTGGGGGGAAAATGCTATTAAGTGAAATAAGCCAGATCCAATTAAATATATGCTACATGGTTTTCCTCTTTTCTAATAACTGGATATGCCCATAAATCTACATGTAAATCCGATAGATAGTAAAACACAAATAATTACACTTGGATATGATTAACAGCACTCTAAGCATTCACATGGCAAGAACAAGGGACGCTATTCTTAGGAGAGGATCACAATGGCTCAATAGCTATATGCATATGACCAGACAAATGTTGCTTATTGCAATGAACTCTAAGAATTAATCATATATATGAAATACATATATCTGTATATAATTTTAAAAGATGTCACAAATAACTGACTTCTCTGTAAACTCAAAAGCAAAATTCTAAGTTCAGAAGATAAAATTGAGGAGTTTTCAACACAAATCAAAATACATAGGAGAAAACGTGGGAGAAAATATAAGATGAAAAGTAGAATAGCTAACTATTGAAGAATTCATAAACAATTTTCAAAACTATACAAAAGAGCTTGGGTACAGCTAAGTTGTAGAACTAGACTGATACATACAAAGCCATGATTTCAATCTCCAAACCTAAAGGTCTAATAATAAGTTAATAAATAGTAATAATACAATATTTACTTGAAATAAATGCTTTTATATTAGAGAGGCCTGAATCCTAAAACAGTAAACAAAATATTCTCAATTCTTGTATCCAATGAAATGAAACCAAGAATGAAGAGCAAATAGTTTCTTTTTATCCATTCCTTTCATTTTCTGTTTTCTACTTTTCTTTTTCCTTTGGCACTACTGGTGCTTGAAATTGCTACGGCTCTAACCACTTTAGATTATTTTTCAGGCCAAGCCTCCCTTGAGCAATGATCTCTTACCTACGGCTTCCACATCGTGAGATAACAGGAAAATTACACAATATCTAGCTTTCTTTGTTTTTGTAGTTTTTTTACGATTTTTTTGTCAAAACTGTCCATGATATCAGTCTTCTAAATCTCTGCCTCCTAATTAGCAAGGTATATTTCATGTTAAGTTTGGGAGCAGACTAGATTTTAATGTAAACATTCAATATTTACTTCTGTTGTCTAGATATCATTAAATTATATTGCGGTTAGTATGGATCTTTATGATGTTGTAAGAACACACATAATTCCCTTGAAACCTTTTTCCAATTTATTTAAATATTTCTATTATACATCACAAATATGACATTAATATTTCACAAGTATCGTACGGAGACTTCAGTTACTTTATTTTGTGACATATTAACCCCAATATAATTTTATCAAGTCTATATGAATATACAATATTTGCAGATACATTATTTAGAGAATTAATTCATATTATTTACTTTTAATATTTTTGGGTAAGTACTTGGGTTCAAATTCAGAGCCTTGCATTTGCCAGGCAGTCACCTTACCACTTGAATCATGCCATATCAAGCAATTTTTGCTTTGTTTTTGATATAGAATCTTGCATTGTTTAATCCTAAGCTACCTATATACTGAACTTCCTAGTTGCATGTCCAGTAATAGGTAGGATGACATCCACACGTTGGCACACTGAGATTTTATTGATTGAGATGGAGGTGTCTTGTATGTTTTCCAGTTTGACCTTGAACTGCGACTATCCACGTTTCTATTTTCAAAGTAGCTAGGATTATAGGTATAAACCACCTCATTTGGCTTTTATTATTTATGTTTACGAAAAGTCTGAAAGTATGAGAAAATCATCTAGAGTTTACTGCTATACCCAGATTCTAGGTTATACATTTGGTTGTTCTTTCACAAACTGTTTTGTGACAAACTGTTTTATATAGTGGTATGGCACATCAATAATGCAAATATATATTGCTAATGCCATTTCAAACAGCTGTGATGATCTAATTTCTACGTGTGGATTTGTTTCCTGGGAAAACATCTTGAGTACATAGGCCAAAAATTTGATAGTCCTAACAAGCAAAAATTTGCTTCCATTATGATCAGCAGTTTGAAAAGAGTGGTTCCATGACTGTAGAGGACACTGATCACAGGGGAATTCCCTGCTGTGACCCTAAAATAAATCTGCTCTTTTCAAACTAGCAGAATGGTAAAAATTTGTCAAAATTATTATATGGGAACTTTCTTGATCTGATAAAGAGTATTGCATTAGAATGAAAGTATTCCCAGTTGCTCCGAAATCAGGCAAAGATGTCATCCATTTCTATTCAAACACATAGCAGGCATTTTTGCTAATATAATGAAGCAAAATACAAAATTCTTGTTAAATAGCTTTTATTCATATTATATAAAGAACTCTTAAATACATGAATCATACAATAAATAACCCAATTAAGCAGATACATAGAAAAGGCAAATAAGCACATCAAAAACCCATACATTACAATACTGTTGTAGAAATTCTTCCAAATGGGTTCAGATAATGCTTTTTGCAATGTAACGAATGTTAGTAATTTCACTATCTTGAGACTTAAAAATAAAATTTAAAGGGAAATACATAAAGAACTTCAGAATTCATGGAATTCTTGTTTCATGTTCTGTAC
>NW_027204853.1:0-19875 GCF_024711535.1 Dipodomys merriami
AGAGGCTTCATTACATAGACACAGCTGATTATGTCTTAGGCCATTAGTGATCTACTCAACCTCTAGCCCCTCTCCCCACCTCAGAGGTTATTGTGAGGGAAAACCTCATTGGAATGTGTTAGATTGTTATGGTTCTTCTAATCGTGCCTTGGTCTTCCTGGTGACTGATGTGTACATATCCAGAAGTTCTTAACTCTAGGGTCCTCTAATCAGTCTCATCTCGTTAGCATAGAGAAGATGCCATGATTGCTTCAGACATTCCTAGGAAGGAATGAACTAGGGGCAGAGATCATATACATATATGTACATATGTTAATATACATATATATCTTTTCTTAGTGTATCACAGTTCACATAACTTTATGTAGGTGGTTGGTATGATATTCTTTTTTTTTTTGGGGGGGTCCGATCGTGGGGCCTGAACTCTGGGCCTGGGCGCTGTCCCTCAGCTCTTCAGCTCAAGGCTAGTGCTCTACCACTTAAGCCACAGCGCCACTTCCGGTTTATTTTCTTTTTGCTTATGTGGTGCTGAGGAATCGAACCCAGGGCCTCAGGCATGATATTCTTGTAACTTTTAGTCATATAGAAACTTAAAAGTATACTTGGGATAATGAAAAGTTATCAGTCTTTATAATATTTTGTTTATAGTAGGTTTTGTTTCTTTGGCATGGTGGCTGTCATCTCTTAGGTATTGATATGTAATGTGGATCTGAAGCTGCTGAAAGGTATTGGTCCTCTGAGATTGAGCTTTGGCCTTCTTGAGCTATTGCTTTTGGAGGTATTCTTTTTTTCACTTGTTTTCTTTATTCAAGAACTCAATTATAGTTATGCATAGCAGAATAATTCCTGGATTCGAATCTGTGCTTCACCACTTTACTAGTTGTGTGACTTTGAGAAGTTGCTACTTTATTACTTCAATTTTCTCATGAGAATAATAATGAGGTAGTAAGGAAGTTCTGACTGTACATCAAGTAATGTATGTAAAGCAATTAGTGTGTGGCTCTATCCTACATAAGACTGAAATATTTCTGCCTTGTTTGCAACTGTTGCTGTGTTTGGCTTTCTCTGAATACCTTTTCTATACTTTTTGGTTCCTTTTCCCTGTATTTCCTTCCCTGCTTGATTTTTGTATTTTTTTCTTATTAAGGGCTTTCCATTAATATGCCATATGTATTGTATATTCCTTACTCATTTTGTGTTACGGTTCTCTGGCTCCACAGGTCAGGGATAAGGATAGAAGCTTATGCTTAACACTTAGAAGAGGGCCTGGTATTTATTAGGTTCTTGGTAAATAGATTCTAAATGTATTGTATTGAATTGTATGCCAGATACTGACTGGCTATTCTGGATATCAAAAGGCACAAAGTTACAAGTGGTTCATGCCTGTAATCCTAGCAACTCATAACACTGAGATCTGAGGATTGAAGTTCAAAGCCAGCCCAGGAAGGAAAATCCATACCTCTAATTAACCCCCAAAAGCTTAAAATAAAGCTATGGCTCAAGTGGTAGAGTACTAGCCTTGAGCAAAAAAGCCCAGGGACAGCACCCTGGCACTGAGTTCAAATCTCAGAACAGGCACAAAAACAAAAACAACAAAATGAACAAAGTACAGGACTGTAAGTGTGGGTCAAGAGTAGAGTGCCTGCCTAAAAGTGTGAAGCTCTAAGTTTAAACCTCAATACCACAAATAGAACAAAGTTTTCTCTTTTAATTTTAAAAAGCATATACAACATACAGAGGAGGCTCATGCTTGCAAAACTAGTGATTTTTTAAAAAGTTAATTATGGTAAAGCTATCTTAAGGATGACCTCCTAGGAAAGTGTCTTTGAACTAAGAAACAAAGGGAAGTCATTTTCAGGCATAAGTAAAAATTTAAATGAAGTTACAGAGCTTGACCGCTTGTGGTCCAGTTAACAGCATTGTAGATGAAAGGTTGGAGGGATAGAGGGGTATCCTTTCCTTTCTTCTTTAATTTTCTTTTCTGTCAGTTGTGAGGCTTGAACTCTGGGCCTAGGCACTGTCTTTCAGCTCTTCAGCTCAAGGTGAGCACTCTACCACCCTACCACAGTTCCACTTCCAGTTTTCTGGTGGGGGGCGTTGGGGTGGTATTTGAGAGTCTCTTGGACTTTTCTGCCCAGGCTGGCTTTGAACCGTGATCCTCAGATCTCAGCCTCCTGACTAGCTAGGATTATAGGCGCCTGACTTCTTTTTTTTTTTAATGGTAAGAAAGTTTGGCAGAGCTTTATTGAGTAAGGAAGCAAGCACGCAAGCAGACAAACAGACAAAAAGCAGACAGACAATGGATGCTCTCCAAGGGAGAGAGACACCTGTCTTATTCTTGAGTAGCAGAAGGTTTGTAGGTTTAGTTGCATGAAATTTTATGATAACTAGCTATAGTTTATAGTGTTTTATAGTTATAATTATAAAGCTTGGTTTTTACTTTGTTTATTATTTTTGTGGTACTAGGGTTTGAACTCAGGTCCTCTCACTTGCTAGGCTGACATTCCACCACTTCAGACTACATCTGGCCTGTCTTTTTGCTCCTTATTTTGGAATTTTGGAGATGGGGTCTGCTATATTTTTCTGCTTGGGCTGGCTTTAAACTATGATCCTTCAGGCCTCAGTTTTTTGAGAAGCTGGGATTGCAGGGGTGATCCACTAGCTCACAATTAGGGTAAAAGCTGCATTTGAACTTTTTTTTTTTAACAGCAATTTCCCTCTACCCTTGCAAAAATAAAAAGGGGCTTGTGTGTGTGTGTGTGTGTGTGTGTGTGTGTGTGTGTGTGTGTGTGTGTCTTAATGCTTTTAATACTGCATTAATATAAAAAGAATATTTGGCAGTTTGTGTTGCCCCTAAAGAAGGTATCTTTTCCAAATAGAAATAAAATTATACTGTCATAGCAATTAACACTGCTGAAGCAAGTTCTTAATTTTCTATGGAGAACTAATGCCCATTTACATATAATAAAGCAGATTTACTTAGAGATTGATTGAGTTGCTCAATCATGTAGTTATATATTATATAGATATTAGCAGTAGAATATTGATCCTGGTCAGTTGGGGTGAGGAAACATGAGTATCATTTACTGTCTTTTCCTTTCCACCCAATTCCTTGTTCTCTCTAAGTAAGAATGTAAAGGGACTGGGTTGTTAATTTATACATCTAATTCTTTGGGTTGTGTTAACCAGTGCAGCTTTATTGAGCCTGAATTGTTGGCAGTGAATAGGGGTTTTTTTTTGTTTATTTTTTTCGTTCTGTGTTCATTATTCTCTTTTAAAGATAGTGGAATGCATAAGTATTAATATTGTTTTGGCATGCAGACATATTTTATGGTGGTACAAATCATTGACCTTTCTGAATAAAAACATAATGCAATAAACATTTTCAACTGGTTGAAAATTTTTATCACACGCTTAATAAGCCATGTATACAGTATAGATAAGTACAAGCATATAGGAGGCAGAGGATAGGAAAATAGGGCCCATGAGTCCAGTTTTTCAATCTTGCAGTACACATATTATTACTAAACATTTGAGTAATACTTCATTAAAAAAAGTGGCTTAGTGACATTAGAGACATTTAATTTTATCAGCTAAATAAAACAAATGACTACCAGCTTAATTTTCTGTCTCGGCAAGTATTTGTGGTGCTGTCTGCCAAGAATGATGTTGAGTGCAAGAATTTTGTAATAATAGCATGTATTTTTAATTCTCCTTTAGAATCAGGAACAATAACCCATCTCAATTTTTTTCCTTCTTAAGGAATTGCATTTTTGAAAAAGGAACAACAAAGCCTGCTTCTTCAGGGATCGCCTCTCAGAGCACTTTTGCTGATACTTTATTTCTAGTAAGACATTTTCCTTTTTCTATGTTATGGAGTAAATAAAACACAATGGAAATGCTGTCTCAAAATCAAGCTGTTTTTGTGATTGTGGATCATAGAAATCTTAGAATTTTATCTTAGGGTTTACTGCAGATCAATTAAGTTAATAAACTATTTGAAATGTATAATAGTGGTGCACTTTGTCTAATACTGCAGAGATAACACTATTTGAACTTTTACACTTCCTAATGCTTAGTTTCTCATTCAGTATAACCATCAATATATAAGTTTTTATTTTTAAAAGTTCCTTTCTATTTACTGTCACAGCGTAAAGGACAAAGGATTGGGGACATGAATTATATTATCCTAGAAAGATTTTTAAATGAACAGTTAAGTAGGAAAATATCAGAAGAGGTAGGAGAGACTGGAGGAAAAAATAAGCAAATTTTAGGGAATCTTAAAATATGGACTTCTTATTTTATTTTTACTTTTGTGCCTTTGGGCTGGAAGTGTAGCTCACTGCTCACCAATATAGCAAGCATGAGGCCTTGAGTTTAAATTCTAGTACAGCTAAGAAAAGAAAAAAAAATTGATCGCTTCATAGATTGATATTTATAAAGTACCAGTGAAGGTTATTTTGATTGAAAATTTTATGTTGGCTTAGGTTTATGCTCATAACATGTCAGTAAGATTATCTTCTTCAAAAGTTTTAATGAATGTAACTTCATCTGACTACTTTCTACTTAAAATAGAAAAGACAAATTAATATAGAAAAGAAAGTAAGTAATTTTAAAACATGTTCATAGGAGTAATGTTCAGTGGTTATGAAAAATTTAACATTTAAAATAATAAGTATTATTGAACTTCTTGCTGATTATGTTATTAATAAAAACTTGGGGAAGTAGAGCTATGGCTCAAAGTGGTAGAGTGCTATCCTTGAGCAAAAGAGCTCAGGGACAGCACCCAGGCCAAGTTCAAGCCCCACAACTGAAAACAAAACAAAACAAAAAACAACAACCTTGGGGAAGGTATGTTAAAAGTTTCTGTTTTTCATTTTGCTTAGTTGAGCATGGTGGTATACTCAGCACTCAGGAAGCTAAACAAAGCCCGAGGATTGTGAATTTGAGGCAGCCTTGGCTGTACAGCAAGACTCTATCTCATAGAACAAAACAAAAAAGAATACTTTGGATGTTGGGCATAGTAATTCAGCATTTAGGGAAGCTGAGGCAGGAGAATCACAAGTTCAGGGATAGCCTAGCAACTTAAAAAGCACACCATCTTAAGTTTTTTACTGAGTAATAGAAAAATATTTTAGAAATAATAGAAAACATTTTATGAACTAGTGTTTTTTTTAAAATATCATAGTATGTTGTCAGTTTCATATGACTATATATTTCTTTTTATAAGTTGATTGATTTATGATATCCTTTATCACATAAAATATAATATATCCTTTAGGAATAAGGAGTAAAGGGCTTGTTTTCCCAGCTGACCCAAAGTGACCTTCAGCCCAGAACTTCTATATGTACAAATCAAGTGGGGATAACAAATTTTAAATCTCATTTTGAAATACAAATCTGGGTATAAAGTCCTCTGTAAATGTTTGAATTTTTAAATTTTTCTCGATTCCATTTCTCATGTATTTTATTCATTGACTGCTCAAAACGGAATGACTTGAGCAAAAACACTGTGTGAATCTCAGCTACTCCCTTGTTTAAATCATAGACCTCTGAACTTTCTGTGAATCCTTGACAGCTGGGTCACAGCTTCAGTGGTTGTGTAACAATGCTGTCCATCACTTTTTAGGTGCTGCCTCCTCCACTGGGCCCTCCCAGTGTAGTATGTCTTATTCATGGCAGGTTTTCTGTGGCTCTGTTGATTGTATTTGCATTAATAGTGACTCACGTGGGAGTTACTCAAGTATTTCTTAAAGGAAGATGCTCTTTTAAAGAGATTCATAGTAGACCATAGTATGTCAGATAGGAATTTCCCTATAGTTCTGCCCTAGTTTAAGAGTAGAAATTTGGAATTTGTCACAGGGATTGGGCAAAATTGTTTCTTAGCATTTGCTTTTTTACTCATGCCTTGGACTGTATTTAGGCTTGTAATTCTTTTTTTGTTTGTTTTGTTTTGTCTGTCCTTTTTTTTTATACTAGGGATTGAACCCTGAGCTTGTAATTCAGTTTTTATTTATGTTTTAAATGTAGTATGAAGTGAAGGTTGAGGTTGATTTCTTTGAATATGTGTATTGGTTTGTTCCAGTAGCTTTTTTGGGATGAGGGTGGGCAGTACATCCTGGTTTTGATCTCAAGGTTTTACTTGCTCTTCTTCCTTGCTCAGCTGGCTCTCTACCACTTGAACTACCTCTGCAGCCCAGCTTTTTGCTGGTTATTTTGGAGATGGAGTTTCATGGAGCTTTCTGCCAAGGCTAGCTTCAAATTGAGATCCCTGGAGTCTCCTTAGTAGCGGAGTGTTCCAGGCATGTGCCATCAGTGCTGGCTTTAGCAACTTTTTTGAAAAGCCTTTCCTCTGTTGAATTACTTAGACATCTTTGTTGAAAATTAGTTGTTATGTGTGGGTTAATTCTGCTCTGTTGATCTGTATGTCTAGCCATACAATAATGTTGCGTTCTCTTGATTATAGATTTATAGTAAGTCTTAAAATCAAATAGTATAAATTCTCCAACTCTTATTTGATTTCAAGATTTAGCCTGTTCTATATTCTTTCCACTTCTGTTTCTGTAGTTTTCCAGATCCCATCTTATCCAGTTGCCAGGCACAGTGTCACACTCCTGTCATCCCAGCTGTATGGGAGGCTGAAATTGGGAGGATCACTGTTTCAGACTACCCTTGGCAAAATCTTAACAAAACTCCATCTCAGTGGACATGGTAGTGTACATCTGACATTCTAATGGAAATAGGAGGATCATGGTTCAGGAAATGTGAACCCCTATCTTAAAAGTAACCAGAATAAAAACACCTGGACATACTGGCTGAAGCAGTAGAAGCACCTGCTTAGCAAGCACAAACCCCTGAGTTCAAACTCCAGTACCACCACAACAGTAAAGAAAACGTGTTGACATTTTGTTGGCATTATATTAAATCTCTAGATTATTTTGGAAAGAGTACTTTTATAAAATTGAATCTTCTGAAATTCTGCAAATGTGATGTCTTATTCAGTATATTTTAAGTTTCTCTCAGTCTGGAAATTTTTTTTTTCAAGTTTTGTTTCACATGCTTTACTCGTTTATGTACTTTGCTGATAGGAATGATCCAGTATAGAAGAAATGTTTTATATCATAGGAAAGAATTGTTAGAGCCAAGATCTAAAACAGAAAGAAGAGCAGAGTATATGAGAAATCACTGATGAATAGCTAGTTGTGATGGCAAGAATTTGAGGTCCTAAATTCTGATGGCTTGTACTTTGACTGGAGAGTAGATAGCAAAACTCTCAGCTGAGCATGAACACGAGAGATAAAAATAATTAATCTGGAAATTAGGACATGGAAGACTGTTGGGAAAAAACAAAGGGGGTGTTTGAGGCCTGAGTCCATTGACATTTGTGAACAGAAAAACATTTTTTTCCCCTGTAGCCATTTTTACCTATATTGCAGGGAGCAGATCCTCTCCAGAATAGAATTTTGTCATCATATGGAGACATGGGATGGAGGGAGAGGGGCAAAAGGATAGAGGCCAAGAGACATGAGAGCTTGTGAAAATTGAAGTAGAATAGGAGCCAAGTAAGGAACAAAATGTGGGCCAGGGACAGTGGGAAGGTGGTAGACATGTTATTTCCAGGACAGTGTAGAATCAGGATTGTTGCATTTAGATTATTAGAGTATGTAAACTGGAAACATAAGAGGTAATAGGGATGATGTCTAATAATTTAGCCTGTTACAAGTAATTTATTAGCAGATTTTTGTGGGTTATTTGTATTAGTATTTATGTGACAGTTATGTTTTCAGGCCTAATTAAAATATCCATGTTCCTTTATGTAAGAAGACCTTTGGTAACCACGTGTGTTTGAGACTGTTTTTCTTTTTTTCACCATTACTTTTGCCAGTGACATTAATTTTATTATGCAGTTCTTCCAAGGAACTGTTGATCTTTATTGTATGTTTTATTTATTTTTTTACTTTAACCTTTATTTCTTCATTTCTACTGCTTGAGATTCTATTCTTTTTTAAGATTGTTATTTAGAAATTGAATTTTGGCCTTTCCTCCCCTATATATACCTATTTTAAAGTGAAATGTTTATCTCTAGTAAATATGACTTCAATTGTATCTCATAATTTTGATACAGAATATTTTAACAGCCTTCTATTTGAAATATTTTCTCATTTTCACTGTGACTGCTTTACAGTGTGGATCATTTACAGTTATTGCTTCATGCTTACACATAGGTAGCGTTTTTATTATGTCTAGATTGAGATCAGAGAACATGTCTGTTTTGTATGTAGTTATGAAGAAAGTATTTTTTTAGTTGTTTGGTGTAGTATTCTATGTTACATTTTAACCTTGTTAAATCCTTTTCTTTTTATTTCATTCTGCTTATTCATTCTGATCTGGTTCTATTAAATCAGCTGGCTATAAGTATGCGTGCTATGGGGATTGTGCTTTATATGTATTGTTATACTTACGTTTCTTAGCTGGACTTTAGGAAGAGTATAATTTTATATCTTCAAAATTCAGTACAATCTTTAAACAGACTTGTGTATGGGAAATTTCACACATCCCATTCCAGTATTCTACAATTGGTGGAATATTGGAGTCACATGTAAATATTGGTTAGAAGTGTACTTAGTGTCGGAAAAAAAGAGCATGCATCTTTGATGTTGTTGCAATTAGCAAGATGTGTTAATACATTAAAAACATTGCCTCATTGCCATGTATTTGTCCTGAACACCTTTCTAATTGTCTTTCATGTTCAGCCCTTACTTTTGTTTTGATTTATAGAGTATACAAAAGTGTTGAGAAATTGTAGAGCAGAGAAAAAAAGCTACCTGCCATAAGGTCATGTAGTAGGCATTTTACATCTTACCCATGATAATTAACTACTATAAGTGGGCATTTTCTGTCTTGCAGTTAAATTTTAAAAGAGAAATGATTGGGGATTATGTGTTAATGTGTAAGGATATAATTTTCCCTACTTAAATAGCAAATAAACCTTTTGTTACAGTTTTTGCACAGAATATCTGATTTTTGTTAGGAATGTGACTGTGTTATTAGGTACTCTCAAGTTTAGAATTGTTACATTCTTCCTGGTGACTGACTTTCTTCCTTCCTTCCTTCCTTCCTTCCTTCCTTCCTTCCTTCCTTTCTTTCTTTCTTTCTTTCTTTCTTTCTTTCTTTCTTTCTTTCTTTCTTTCCTTCTTTCTTTCTTTCTTTTCTTGTCGGTCATGGGGCTTGAACTCTGGGCCTTGGCACTGTCCCTCAGCTCTTCAGCTCAAGGCAAATGCTCTACCACTTGAGCCACAGCACCACTTCTGGCTTTTTCTGCTTATGTGGTGTTGAGGAATTGAACCCAGGACCTCATGCCTGCAAGGCAAGCACTCTTATCACTGAGCCACCTTCCCAGTCCCTGAATTGAATTTCTGTTCATTTTTGTCCTCTCTTTTAAGATGTAGTCTTATAATCATCTTACAATTGGGTTTTGTCTTTAAATAGTGTTCTGCCTTTTTTCTTTTTCTTGTTTTGTCAGTCATGGGGCCTAAACTCGGCCTGGGCTCTGTCCCTAAAGCTCTTCAGCTCAAGGCTACCACTCTACCACTTGAGCCATGGTGCCACTTCTGGCTTTTTCTGTTTATAATATTAAAACTTACAAAATATTGTTGTTGATATTTTGTTAATATTCATTCATCAGTTATTTATTTACCCTGTTGATTGTTCTGTTATCTTCTTTCCACTTGAAGAAGTCTCTTCAGTGTTGACAGTTCTGTTTCCCTTCTCCTCACAGTGAAGGATATTGTTTCTCAGATAAAGAATTCTTGTTTGGCATTCTTTCCCCACCTCTAGCACTTTGAAGATAGCATTCCTCTGGCTTCTCCCTTTATTATTTACATGAAACAGTCAGCTAGCTGTAAATCTTACTCTGTGTCTTAAGGTCAAGCAACCCGCTCTGACTTTCTTTTCTTTCTTTCTTTCCTTTCTTTCCCTTCCTTCCTTCCTTCCTTCCTTCCTTCCTTCCTTCCTTCCTTCCTTCCTTCCTTCCTTCCTTTTCCTTCCTTCCTTCCTTCCTTCCTTCCTTCCTTCCTTCCTTCCTTCCTTCCTTCCTTCCTTCCTTCCTTCCTTCCTTCCTTCCTTCCTTCCTTCCTTCCTTCCTTCCTTCCTGTTGGTTGTGGGGCCTGAACTTTGGGCCTGGGCGCTATCCCCACTATCTTCAGCTGTAGACCAGCACTCTACCACCTGAGCCTCAGCCCCACTTCCAGCTTTTTCTGCTTATGTGGTGCTGAGGAATCGAACCCAGGGCCTCATGCATGCAAGGCAAGCACTCTATCACTGAGCCATCTTCCCAGCCCCTCTGACCATCTTTCTATGGGAGATCAGCATCCTTCTTTGATGAGGCTAAGTGTGTTTATTATATTTATTTTACTTCTCTACCATATTTTACTCTTCCCTTTCTGGGACTCCATTCACATATTTTTGGCTCCTTTCTCCATATTCCATATATATATATATATATATATATATATATATATATATATTTCTTTTGGTCATGGATCTTGAATTTCTGGGCGCTGTCCCTCAGCTCTTCAGCTCAAGGCTAGTACTCTGCCACTTGAGCCACAGCACCACTTCCGTTTTTTTCTGTTTATGTGATGCTGAGGAATCAAATGTGTGGCCTCATGCGTGTGAGGCAAGCACTCTACCACTGAGCCACCTTCCCAGCCCATTTTCCATATTTTTAAATACTCTTCTGTATTTGTCAGTCTCATATCTTTGTGTTGAACAGTGTGCTTTCTTCTTTTCTGTGTTCTGGAGTGATTGATTGGTTGTTGCTTTTTCCCCTCTGATGCCTAACCTGTTAATAAACTAGTCCATAAGTTAATTTTTCAGATTCATACTTTTTTTCTATTATTGTCTATGAAGATTTTTTTAAATTTCTTGAACAGTTTTAACTAAAATTTCAATCCTTAATGGATCTGTTGTAAGTCTGTTTTTTTAAATACGTTTTTTTTGTGTGTGAAAATACCATACCAGAGGGGTTATAGTTACATGAGCAAGGTAATGAGTACAATTCTTATCAAGCATTGTTGCCTCCTCTTTTGTTTTTCCTCTACCATCCCTTCCCTCCCACCTCCACAACTACACTCCCCCTCCTCAGCCTAAATTGTAAAGTTCGTTTTTCAATATAGTGTCTTGTACATCTCATTAATACAATGGGTCAACCTATATTCCTATTTAAACATTTTGTTTTTTTCCCTTCCCATCCCCAAATTATACCGACATCAAATACAATGAAAACGGGTTATACCATGGGGGAGGAACATATAAAGCAACAAAATAATCACATAGTACCTTATAAATATGTTAGAAACAATAGCAAGGAAGGAAAAAAAACACTTGTGTCCCTATCTTGGGATTCATTTCACTTAACTTCATCTTATCTGGTCATATGTATATAGCTTTTGACCTTTTCTATTTGTCCCAGTTATAAGTCTGTTTTTAATGCCATTTTTAAATCTTGGGAATTTTTGCTTATATCTTGTTGCTTATTTTTTATTTCTAGGTATTTTATATGAAAATAGGTAAAATTATAATTTCAATTCTGGTTAATGTTACCTTTGCTACTGGTATGTAGCTGTACTAATAACCCTTACTAGTCTAGATTACCTCTAATTTGATCTGGGCTTGAGATGATTCGTAGTGATTCTTCCTTCCATCCATGTGTGTTAGTCTATTTCTGGTTTATCTCTGTGCCTGGGATACAGTTCTTTGGAGCCTCTCCAGATGGCTGGTATGTTTTACTAGGGCCAGTACTCTTGGGCAGACCCTTGTAACTAATGTTTGTTTCCCTACTTGGAGATCTCTCAGAAACTCAGTCTACTTTCTCAGTTCCTCACTCTATAGTTTTGGAATTCATAAGCAAAAAATGGAAGATAGATAGTACAATGTGTATATCTTACAAGCAGTAGCAGATCTTGAATACTTGAAATTTATGAATAATTATCTTACATTCTACAGTACACATTTTTATAATGGCAGAGTGTAATGTGTTAGAGAACATGGTTTGAAGTAGGTCAGGCTCTTCCATTTATAATGCCTTTCTGATAAGGAAAGGAGAAGTGATCTCCAACACAGCAGTTTCTTTGTTTGGGTCCCCATCTTTCAGTTCCTCTGATGTTTCTTACAGGCTTTTGTCCTGGATCATCAGGGCATGCTAGTCTCTCTGGTTGGCATGTAGATCTTCATACTCAAGTTTTGAATAGGAGTCACAACATTCTGAATTTAGGTCAGATAAATGAACTTTTTAACTTTTGAATTGTTCAAACTCCTTTATACAATCATTTGATGGTTTTTTTTACTCTCTATAGAATCTGAACTCTATGAATAATAACCATGTCCCCCACATACTATTTTTCCTTATGCCTCATTCAGTGTTTGGAAGTAAATTTACTGTAAGTAGGTGGTCTTCCAGGCCTAGAGTTCAAGCCCCATGAAAAATAATAAACAATAAAAAAAAAAAAAAAAAAAAATAAAAAAAAAAAACAACAAAAAAAAAAAAAAGTAGGTGATCAGTTAATAGGTTTTAAATTGTCAATAAGTGATCACTTGTATGAATGCAAAAAATACAGTAAATGAGGGAAGATAGGTAAGAAAGGATGCACTGATGATCATTTGGTAGTGATAAAACATGGGGATCCTGTTCAGACTTAATCAGATTTGCACAATATGACTTAAGTCTTATAGATTAAAATACTTCAAAAATATTGCCCGTAGATTTATTACTTTTTTAAGTGTTTACTTCTCATTCCTTCATTAGTTATTTTTTATTATGTAGGTTTTAGTCGCAGATTTTTAAAGCAATATAACCATCTTTCAGAGCATATTATTGTCCATATTATTGTCATTCTTCTTTAAAGATAAATTGAATAAAACATTCTTGAAAGATAGAAAAATGTAAAATTTACTTGTTCTCATATTCTCATTTTCTTTCTCTTCCATCTTTCTCTTCTCAAAGATGTTACAGTTTATTCTACCAAGAGGAGGTTGGTTTCATCAGGGAAATGATATTTGAACTGAGTGTTGACTGACAAGGAAATGTTTATTAAATAACCAAAGAAGCTGTATTTCATTTAAAGGCATATTATGTGAAAGTTCTACCAGCGTCTTTGTAAATTGATAGATAATAATTTGACTGGAGTTGTACCAGAATTTGTAAAGGCAGCTTTACCTTTGTCAAGAAGACCATCAAAGCTTATAAAGATATATCATGATGTTTAGGAGAAGTTCTGGGTCAGACTTGCAGAACTCTGTCCTTCCTTATCCTGTGCCTTTGCACATTTCTTAACTTTTCTGTGTCTTAATATTCCTGTTCATAAAATGGAGATAATTTTATCTAACTTGATAGATTCTAGTTAAGATTGAATGAGTTAGGATTTGTACATACTTAAAAAAAGTGCCTGGCACATAGAAGAATCTGGGTAATGTTGCTGTTGTTGCAGTTACTATTTTATTGAAGAAAAACCTCAACATTGCAAGTGAGTTACTTTAGCCAGAGCTAGGAGCCCAAAGAGATTCAAAAGATATTTTAGGTGGAAAATGAGTAATATTTCAACTTATTTACTAATGGTATCTACTCAGAAATCTCAGTTAGTAATGCTGTCTACTTTTATGCCCTAAAAGTAGATTTGAAATTTGTATGACATTTTTATGATTCTTAAACTTATAGAACTGAAATCTTCTAATCTGTGTTTTCTTTTAGATCTTAGAGAAGATTTCAGCTGTAGCCCTTGGACTAGAAACTGAAATAATAGAAGCTGTGTACGATGCATTAGGGTATTGAAGAAAATTAATTTTGAATTAAATATTTGGCATATAAGGAAAGAAAGGTGACTGAAAATGGGGCGGAAGAAAATACAAATCACACGCATAATGGATGAAAGGAACCGGCAGGTAAATGAAAATTTTAATTTACTTACTTGACACAGACTTTATTTTTAAACCTAGGATAGAATGGTTGATATTTTCTTAACTTTAATTTTGAGTCTTAACTATTTTTTAGTTTTATAATCATAAGATTATGTCTGACCATTCTGTGCATTAAAGATATTTTTATTACAGAAATTATATAGATGACTTAGATATGCAAAAAGTCAAATCACTATAGTCCTGCTATTATCAATGGCATAGATTTTTCATACGATATTCAGCATTTGATGCATTATTTGTATGAGTGTTAGTCTTATATTGATTATTATTTTCAAATATCTCTGTTCATTATTAGGTAAAGTCTCACTGAAATTATCAGTGAATGTGTTCTTGTCTACACTTTCTGGTTAACTTAGAAGTAATGACAATAGTTTGTTGCTGATTTTTAAATTCAGTGTCACACATCTCTAAAACATTTATGTATAATAACAGCTTTAATTGATAGATTTGCAGTACCAGTATCAGTAAATCCTTATCAATTCAGAATAATTATGATGATGATGATGACAGTGATGTATGAAGAGACCAAAGGTGTGTTTGGATCAAACTGTGGCCCATAGGCTAGCTGCCTGTTTTTTGAAATGAAGCTTTATTTAAAACACAGATAAATGCATCCATTTCCTTATTTTCTGTGACTACTTTTTCATTATAACAAAATTGAGTTGTTGCCACCAAGACTACATATATGGCTTATAGGCTTAAGATCTTTGCTCTCTGGCCTTTTAAAATAAAGTTTGCTAATTCCTTGGTTTACAAAAAAGAAGAAAAAATAATTTTGTAGAATATCAGAAATAAACTACTATTTAAAGCATGTACAAGAAGGAGAGATGTTATCTGTGAGAACACTGGGGAAGTTTTGAAGTGCAGTTTCTGAATTTACTGGAACACAACAACCCTGAAGATGTGTTCTGCCATCAGGGTTGTAGTTTAACTGAATGTAGGTAGAATCAGGGACAGAACTCAGTGGAACAGCTAGTGGGAGCAAGCAAAGTAGCCCATCGACTGAGCAGAGCCCCATTTCCACTCATGCAGGTTCCTTAGCAAAGGAGAAAGGCTCACACAGTGTGATGCAGATGCATTATGAAGGCTGATAAACCAGGCCAGATTGATAAAATGATCATCATCATCCCAAAGGAATGATTCTCCAAGCAAGGGTGCAAGTAAATCTCCTTTCACAAATCTGAAGGTTGTGACATGTAGAGGAGGGGACTCTCTCTGTGCATGTATGTTGTGTAAGTGTTAAATAGTGTTCATTTGAGAATAACACGAGTGGGAAAGTAGCAGCAGTCGTAAAATTCCTGAGCTCTCATATTACAGATAATCATATTTCCATGGGTCTAGCTAGACTGGACCTACCTGTGGAATAGAATCTACATGCCTAGAAGAAAACAGGAGCTAGGAATTCGTAGGTAACTTTGCTGTTAAGCTTTTAAGTTTTGTTAAAAAGATGGAACCTGCCTCTGCTTGGAGCAACTGCGGTTAGCCTGTTTCTTTAATGGATTTATCTGCTAAGTCATCTTTTTAACTAATGCTGCCAAACAGGACAAGGGCTATCTGAATCTTTCTCTCAGATCATTTCAACAAAGAACCAAGAAAAGATAAGAAAAACACAGTGATGCAATTGACTTTTGAGGGCATAGACACAATTTTTCTTTTTTTTTTTTTTTTTTTTTTGCTTATGTGGTGCTGAGGAATCGAACCCAGGGCCTCAGGCATGCAAGGCAAGCGCTCTACCACTGAGCCACCTTCCCAGCCCCTAGACACAATTTTTCATAAACCAAAATGATACCTTAATTTTACTGTTTTTTAAATTTATAGATTCTGAGTAAAATTCCCCCCCCCCCTCTCTTTTTTGGCCAGTTGTGGGGCTTGAAGTCAGGGCCTGGGCACTGTGAGCTCCATTGCAGAAGACCAGCACTCTACCACTTGTAGCCACAGCTCCACTTCTGCTTTCTTGCTTTCTTTCTCTCTTTTTATTTCTCTGTTCCTTTCTTCCCTCCCTCCCTCCCACGATCCCCTTCTCTTTCTTTCTTTCTTCTTTCTCTTTCTTTCTTTCTTTCTTTCTTTTCTTTCTTTCTTTCTTTCTTTCTTTCTTTCTTTCTTTCTTTCTTTCTTTCTTTCTTTCTTTCTTTCTTTCTTTCTTTCTTTCTTTCTTTCTTTCTTTTTCTTTTTTGCTTGCTTGCTTGCTTGCTTTCTGTTTCTTTCTCTCTTTCTTTCTGTCCTGGGGCTTGGACTCAGGTCAGGGCCTGGCACTGTCCCTGAGCTTCTTTTGCTCAAGTCTAGTACTCTATATTACTTGAGCCACAGCACAACTTCTGGCTTTTTCTGTTGATGTGGTACTGAGGAATCAAACCTAGGGTGTCATGCACGCTAGGCAAGCAGTCTACCATTAAGCCACATTCAAGGAGGAAATTGTTTCTAATGCCCTTTATCCAGATAAGTATGTATTTTGTTGGTTCTTGGAAGTCATTAAATTATGTAGCCTGGGTATATATTTAAGTATATGGTCCATAGAAGTAAATTTAGGGACCAGGGAAGTTTACATACAAACTACTGACTTTTAAAGGGGTGGCTCAGGGAACAGTTGCTGGAGAAGGTAGGTCACTGGACTCAGGACTACATGGAAAATCTGAGAAATGACCATACTGTGCACATGAAGAGCTGCTTCACTTCGCTTCCCATTGATGGGTTTTAGTGAAACTGCATTAATCATTGAAGGCGTTGATTAATCAACTTTTTTAAAAAGCAAACTTTGTATTAAAGTATAACAAAAAGGAAAGTTTACAGATTTTAGTGTGTGGTTTGGTGAATTTGGAAGACAGAACATGGCTATGTAGCCAGCGTACATTCAGGCACATTGACCTGCCTCACAATCCCTCTGGCTCTAGGAAAGTTAGCAACCTGCTCTGGTAACACTGTAGATTATTGCTGTTGTTGAATTTACTTGAACAGTGTATACTCTTAAGCAGCGTTATGTTTGTGAAATCCACCAATGTTATTGTTGCATATACATATACACAAACATATTGGTACATTTTCTTTAGGGCACAGTATTCCATGTGTGGATATAATTTTTATTAGATATATTAGTTGTGCAAATGATCTTGTGTCTTCCTTTTTAAAAAAAGTTTTTAGTGAATGTTATTATTCTAGCTTTATATATAGATATGAAGTATTTTGATTATATTCACCCCCAGTACTCTTCCTTTCACTCTCATCTCCCTCTGGCCCCCACCAAACAGTATTCCTTTTATGTTGATTTTTCTTTTTCTTTTTTGGAGGAGCTTTGAGCTTGGTGCTTTAGACTTGCTTAAGCAAGTGCTTTGTTATTTGAGCTGTGTTCTCTAGCACTTTCTTGCTTTAGCATACTTTTCAAATAGGGTTTCATGCTTTTGCCGGGACCAGCCTTAGGCTGTGATTCATTCACCTCTACCTCTTGAGTAGCTAGGATTTATAGGCATGTGTTACTATGCATATGCCCCCTCCATAGATTAGAGGGAACATGCAATATTTATTTTTCTGAGTCTGACTTATTTAGCTTAACATGATGATCTCCTTTTGTATCTGTTGTCTTGCAAATAACATAGTTTCATCTTTATAGCTGAATAATATTCCATTATATATATATGTTTATATGTTAAATATACATTGTATATGTGTCTGCTATATTTTCTTTATCCAGTCATTGGTTGATGGGTACCTCAGCTAATCCTATGGCTTGGCCATTGTGAATAGTGCTGCTGTAAACATAGGTGTGCCTTTATCTCTACTGTATAGTAAATGGTAGTTCTAGTCTTATTTATTCATTTATTTGTGGCACCGGTATTTGAGTGTGCTAGACTGGTGCTTTTCTGCTGAGCAGTACCTCAAATGACTTACTTTTGGTTTTTTAAGGAACCTTCATACTGATTTGCCCTAATATGAGGGTCATTCCCTGCCCCCATACTCTGCATTTGTTTTTGTTTTCTTGATAGCCATTCTGACTTGGGTAAAATAGAATCTAATTGTTATTTTAATTTTCATTTCCTTTATGTTTAGGGATGTCAAATGTTTCTTCATATATTGTCATCTGTACTACTATTGAGAACTGTCCAATTTACTTGCCCATTTATTAATTGTTTTTCTTTGAGTTTTGAGTTCTTTCTGTATTCTGAATGTTAATCTTCTGCCTCATGAATAGCGGGCAAAGATTTTCTTCCATTCTGTAGATTATTTCTTTGGTAATTGTTCCCTTTGGTGTACAGAAGCTTCTCAGTTTGATGCAGTCACATTTGTAAATTCTTACTCTTCCTGATTAATTGGAGTCTTATTCATAAAGTTTATGCCCATGCTTACATCTTTAAATTTTTTATGTTTTCTTGTAATAATTTCAAAGTTACAAGTCTTACATTAAGATCTATGATCCACTTTGAATTGATTTTTGTACATGACTGAGAGATTGGGATCTAGTTCTATTTTTGTACATATGGATATCCATTTTTCTCAACATCATTTATTGCAGAGAATGTACTTTCTCTAATATGTTTTTAGCACCTCCATCAAAAATCAGATGACTATAGATAATATAGGTTTATTTTAAGGTTTTCTGTTTCATTGGTCTTCATATCTCTTTTTGTGTCAGTGTCTTGTGTTTTATAACTGTGGCTTGGTAGAATAGTTTGTGTTTTGTGATTTGTATTATGATACCTCCAGCCTTGTTCTTTTTGTTCAAAATTTCATGGCTTTTTCCACTTTTTTTTTTTTTTTTTTACTATTTTAAATAGAAATTTAGTATGTTGAAAATGAACTTTACAACTTTGGGGCTGGAGTGAGGGAGAAGTCATGGAGGTGGGGAGGGAAGGGATGGTAGGGGAAAAACAAAGGAGGAGGTAAAAATGCTTGACAGGAAATGTACTCATTACCTTACTCATGTAACTATAACCCCTCTGTACAGTATTTTTACAATAAAAATATATACAAAAAATAAATAGAAATTCAGTTTTCTATATGGATACTAGTTTGAAGGATGCTTTTTTAGTATTACTTAATATTCTTATTTTGGACATGTGGACACTTAGATATCTAACTGTACCAAGTCATAGAGCATACATGCGATTAACTACTGTAACGGTTGACAGATGTTTTCTAATGTTTTGCTAGCAGTATATAAGAGTTCAGCTGCTCCAAATCCTCACCTGTGCTGGTATTGTGCTTTTCATTTTAGTTAGTCTAATAATGAACAGTAGTCATTTATTTTAATCTTGTTTTTACAATGTTTGATAAAGTTGTTGCCTTTTTATGTTTTTTATTGGCCATTTAATTACCCTTTTTTATGACTTGCCTATTCACTTTTTTCTGTTTTCTCTAATGGGAGATATTGCTAATGTAAATAAATTAATATTTAACATGTAATATGTCTTATACATATACTTGTCAAAGGTGTTTTTTCTATTATAAGCATGACAAATATTTTGTGCCACATCATAGTTAGCTTGCCTTTTTCCTTTCTTTCTTAATCCTTTTCTTTATAAATACCTCATTTTGTTGTTGCCTTTCCTTATTCCTTCCTTCCTTCCTTCCTTCCTTCCTTCCTTCCTTCCTTCCTTCCTCCCTTCCTCCCTCCCTCCCTTCCTCCCTTCCTTCCTTCCTTCTTTCCTTTCTTTCCTTCCTTTCTTTCTTCCTTCCTTCCTTCCTTCCTTCCTTCCTTTCTTTTCTTTCTTTCTTTCTTTCTTTCTTTCTTTCTTTCTTTCTTTCTTTCTTTCTTTCTTTCTTTCTTTCTTTCTTTCTTTTTTCTTTTTTCTTTTTGAGATAGAGTCTTTCTGTGTAGCTCAGGCTGGCCTTGAACTCATTATCCTTTTGCCTCCCAATTGCTAGGCTTATAGGTGTTCATTCTAGTTCATTTTCCTTTTTTCCCCCCCTTTT
>NW_027204854.1:0-19872 GCF_024711535.1 Dipodomys merriami
AAGCAATTGCCCCATTCACAGACCTGGAGAAACTGCCCTTTTAAGGTCCTGGGAATGTAAAGGCTTACACCTTTACAAATGCATTGCCATTCTGAACACAGAGAAGGTCTGTGCAGAGGTGCTGAGGGAAGACGGAATGGATTCAATCCCTTCTCCCCAAACATTTCTACTTCTGGAGTTCACAGGAGACCTTAGGCGTTACAGCCATTTAAAGTGAGCTGGCCAGAGAGAGAAATCCGATAGCACAACTTGAGAAATTAATCTAAATGTTAATACTCCCACATCCCAGAGAAAGAATGCACAGATCAACACCCCTCTCCTAGTCATGGGTGCCTAGACACCTTGAGCTCTTCCTCTTCCCCAGTACCTCCCATGCCACTTCCTTTGTGGTCAGGGAGTGCTTACAATTCTAGGCCAGTTCTAATGGAAATTGAGGTATGTGTGTAGTGGAACCCCTTGTGCCTTTAGCTTGACCTTTGGGCAATAAAGTCCTACTAGGGCCTCATGCACACAGGTCACATCTCATTCATATACTTACATTATGGGATAACAATTTTACACATGCACAGATTCTCCTCTAAAAAAAAATCTTCCCAGTCATGATCCCCTCCTCTGCTATAGTTACTAAGAATTCCTCCCACATTCCCTGGGTGGTAGAAAGCAGAAAGTCCTCCTTGGGTTTCCTACTCTGATTCAGGAACAGATAGTTCCCCTATGGTCCTTTTTCAAATTGGAAAAAGAAAACATTTTATCTATTTAAATTTGAATTGTAACTACATGTTAGTTCCCACAGTCAAATACCATTTATTAGAGTTATTTCACTAAGCTGGAATTTCACCTCAGCCAATTCAAGCACTCTTCTGTCTCAGGAGTAAAGGCAATTATAACCACCATACCAAAAGGTCATTTTTTAAACAGTCAACATCATCATTCTAATTATTCAGTCAACAATAACAAAAGGCACACTTTCACAGTGGGCTTTTATAGCCAGGATATTATTAAATGTGAATCCCAAAAGGGCAAATTCATAGAAGGAGGAACATATGTTGTATTAAAACAACAGTAATTTGTTGACATATTCTGCACACAAATGATGTACATTATGCAAACTAATTTGGCTTTGGTGTTAGAAAAAGATTTTTGTAAAATGGGGGAATATTTGTTTTTTCCATAATAGAGTTTGAACTCAGGGTTTTGTATTTCCTAGACTGGCATGATACTACCCAACCTGCCTGCCCAGATTTCCTACTGGTTGCTGTGAAGCATTGGGTCTCACTTTCCACCCTGGCATGATCCATAGACAGATATGCCTACTTTTAGCTATCATCAGCTGTGTGCCACCACATGCAGCTTCTGCTTAAGTTGTCCTCAAATCACAATCCTCCCATACTCAGCCTCCCACATAGGGAACTTTTTCTGCCCCATAGATATTAAAATATTTAAAGACGCAATTTATTTCTTGCATTTCCTAAAAGTGATTACAGGCATATTAGATGTTAATTTCTGTAACATTATACTTCAAGTCTTCTAGAAAAGCTCCTTTGCAAAAGGAGAGAACACACCCAAATTAATAAACTCAGAGATGAGAATGGAAACATCACCACGGAAACAACCAAGATTCAGAACATTATAAGGGAATAATTCTCAAAACTTTATGCTAATAAGTTTGAGAACTTGACAGAAATGGACCTTTTCCTAGCAAATATTGACATGCCAAAACTGAACCAAGATGAGTTAAACCAGCTTAACAGGCCCATATCAAGCATTGAAATAGAAACAGCAATAAGAGACCTCCCAGCTGAGAAAAGTCCAGGACCAGATGGTTTTACAGCGGAATTTTACAAGGCCTTCAAAGCAGAGCTCACACCAATACTCCTCCAACTCTTCAATGAAATTGAAAGAGAAAGCTCACTATAGAACACATTCTATGAAGCCATCATAACCCTCATCCCAAAACCAGGCAGGGACTCATCAAAGAAAGAGAACTATAGACCCATTTCTTTGATGAACATTGATGCAAAACTTCTCAACAAAATTTTGGCCAATCGACTTCAACAATTCATCCAAAAAATCATACACCATGATCAAACAGGATTCATTTCAGGGATGCAAAGCTGGTTCAATGTCCGCAAATCAATTAATATTATTCATCACATCAACAGGAGCAACAATAAGAACCACATGGTAATCTCAATAGATGCAGAAAAAGCATTTGACAAGATCCAACACCCCTTTATGATGAAGGTTCTGGAAAAATTAGGAATCCATGGATCATTCCTCAATACAATAAAGGCTGTATATGACAAACCTACAGCCAGCATTATACTCAATGGTGAAAAACTAAAGCCATTTCCTCTTAACTCAGGAACAAGACAAGGATGCTCACTCTCTCCACTTCTCTTCAATCTAGTATTAGAATGCCTAGCTACAGCAATAAGACAAGATGCAGACATAAAGGGGATCCAAATAGGGAAAGAAGAAATAAAACTCTCCCTCTTTGCAGATGACATGATCTTGTATTTAAAGAATCCCATAGACTCCACTCCCAAATTACTCAAGCTGATTCAAAACTTTGGCAAAGTAGCAGGTTATAAAATTAACCCCCAAAAATCAATGGCTTTTCTGTATGCCAACAATGAGAAAAGTGTGGCTGAAATTAGGAAAGCAACTCCATTTGTAATAGCCCCACAAAAAATAAAATACCTAGGAATTAATTTAACTAAAGAAGTGAAGGACCTCTACGATGAAAACTTTAAAATCTTGAAAAAGGAAATCAACACAGAACTTAAAAAATGGCAAGACCTCCCATGCTCCTGGATTGGCAAGATTAACATCGTGAAAATGGCAATACTTCCCAAGGCTATCTACAAATTCAACGCGATACCTATCAAAATTCCACCCTCATTCTTCAAGGAAATAGAAGAGGCAATCCAAAAATTCATATGGAACAATAAAAGACCCCGAATAGCAAAAACGCTCCTCAACGGAAAGAACACTGCTGGAGGAATATCAATACCAAATTTCAAACTCTACTATAAAGCCATAGTAATCAAAACAGCTTGGTATTGGCATAAGAACAGACCTCAGGACCAATGGAATAGAATTGAAAACCCAGAAATGAACCTACAGACCTATAGCCATCTAATCTTCGATAAGGAAGGTAAAACAATAGAATGGAAGAAAGACAGCCTCTTCAGTATATGGTGCTGGCAAAATTGGTTAACTACATGTAGAAAACTAAAGCTAGATCCTTATATATCACCCTGCACCAGAATCAACTCCAAATGGATCAAAGACCTTGAACTCAAAGCAGACACTCTGAAAACATTACAGGATGGAATAGGAGAAACCCTAGGTCTCCTTGGCTCAGGCCGAAATTTTCTGAATAGAGACCCGGAAACACAACAAATCAAAGAAAGGTTGGACAAATGGGATTGCGTAAGGTTGCAGAGCTTCTGCAGGGCAAATGACATAGCTAGCAAGATCAATAGAAAGCCCACCGATTGGAAGAAGATCTTTACTAGCCATACAACGGACAAGGGTCTCATATCTAAAATATACTTGGAACTCAAAAAATTAAATCACCCAACAACAAATCCTCAAAGAAACAACTGCCCAATAAATAAGTGGGCGAAAGACTTAAAGAGAAGCTTCTCTGAAGAAGAAAGAAGGATGGCCAATAGACACATGAAGAAATGTTCAACATCCCTAGCCATCAAAGAAATGCAAATCAAAACAACATTCAGATATCACCTCACTCCAGTTAGAACAGCAAAATCAAGAACTCTAACAACAACAGATGCTGGAGGGGATGTGGACAGAAAGGAACCTTACTTCATTGTTGGTGGGAATGTAAACTTGTTCAACCACTTTGGAAAGCAGTATGGAGGTTCCTCAAAAGACTTCACATAGATCTCCCCTATGATCCAGCAATCCCACTTTTGGGCATTTACCCAAATGTTTACAAACAAGACCACACTAAAGCTACCAGCACAACTATGTTTATTGCAGCATTATTTACCATAGCTAAGATATGGAACCAACTCAGATGCCCCTCAGTAGATGAATGTATCAAGAAAATGTGGTATATATACACAATGGAATTCTATGCCTCCATCAGAAAGAATGACATTGCCCCATTTGTTAGGAAATGGAAAGGCTTGGAAAAAATTATATTAAGTGAAGTAAGCCAGGCCCAAAGAAGCATAGGTCCCATGGTTTCCCTTATTTGCAATATCTAGTATAGGTATGAGTCAAGCGGAAAAGGTCAGATAATGTGATATTAGGAAAATGAACCCTTAAATATGTATTTTAATGTTTTCGTTTCTTTCATGCATGTGTTTCTAACGCATTTATAAGATTATTTCTTTGTTGCTTTGTATGTCCCTCCCCCACAGTGTAACCCCCGCCTTCACTATATTTGATGTCAGTATAACATGTGGAGGAGATGGGGACAAACAAGTCGTTTAAGGATTCAGGTGGACCTGTTGCAACAATGAGAAGTACAAAATGTCATGTCAAAACCAGCTTTACAATGTCGGTGTGGGGGGGGAGGGGGGTATGATTGGGTGGGGGGAGGGGGGAGGCTGGGAAGGGAGGTGAAGGGTAAACAAAGGAGGAGGCTGCAATGCTTGGTAAGAAATGTACACATTATCCTGCCCATGTAATTGTAACCCCTCTGTACAGCATGTTCTCAAATAAAATAAAATAAAAAAATAAAGAAAAAATAAAGAAAAGCTCCTTTGCTTAGCAAAAATAAAAATAAAAAAAATCCTTTCTTGTCATCCAAGCCTAGTTTGTCCAATATGGTAGCCAATAGTCACAAATACCTGGGGACATTTAACATGTGACTGAATTTTATTTTATTTTCTGTTGATTTACCTTAAAAGTTTTAAACAAGGGCTGGGAAAGTGGCTCAGTGGTAGAGCGCTTGCCTTGCATGCTTGAGGCCCTGGGTTCGATTCCTCAGCACCACATAAGCAAATAGAAAAAAAAAGCCGGAAGTGGCGCTGTGGCTCAAGTGGTAGAGCGCTAACCTTGAGCTGAAGAGCTGAGGGACAGCACCTTGACCCAGAGTTCAGGCCCCAGGACTGTACCCAAAAAAAAAAAAAAAGTTTTAAACAAGCCCGGAGCTAGTTTCTCATGCCTATTAGTAGTCCTAGCTACCCAGGAGGATTATATCTGAGGATTGTGGTTCACAACCAGTCTGAACAGGAAAGTCCATACAACTCGTATCCCCAATTAACCAGAAAACCAGAAGTACAGCTGTGTGTCAAAAGTGGTAGAACATTAGCCTTGAGTGAAAGAGCTAAGAGACAGTACCTCGGCCCTGTGTTGAAGTCCAACTAAAATAGAACCAATCTAAAGATTTTTATTGAACTTAGCTATGGTTTTCATAGTACATTATTTCTTTTAAACTGTTGAAGATTTAGCACCTAAATTAGGCTGCTGAAAATCCATTATCCGTACTGCAGGTTTATTGTAAAAATAATGAAAAGCATCTTAATGTTGTACTGGTAATTTCTAGAAATAGTAACACTTGCAATCAGTTGAGTTGAAGAAAATAGTCTACTGAAATTATTTTTCTATGTATCTTTTCAAATTTACAAAAAGGTGCTAGAAGGTTTAGATAAAATCTAATGAGACATGGTATCTCTAAGCCACTATTTCTGTTTAGTTCAGCTCATTTTACAACCTAGGAATACCAACTGAGTGATGTTCTAATCTTTATAATAAAGATTCTAACAAATTTACCCTTCCCACAGACAGTATTTAAACACTGAGCCAAATAGAGGATAAAAGATTTTAATTTGGGGCTGGGAAGATGGCTCAGAGGTAGAGCGCTTGCCTTGCATGCTTGAGGCTCTGGGTTCGATTCCTCAGCACCATATAAGCAAAAAAAGAAAAAAGCCGGAAGTGGCACTGTGGCTCAAGTGGCAGAGCGCTAGCCTTGAGCTGAAGAGCTGAGGGACAGCGCCCAGGCCCAGAGTTCAGGCCCCACGACCGGACCAAAAAAAAAAAAAAAAAGAAAAAAAAGATTTTAATTTTTGTTCCCATACCGGGGCTTGAACCTGGGCACTGTCTCTTAATTTTTTCACTTTTTTCACTCAAGGTTGGTCCTCTACCACAGCTCCATTTCCAGCTTTTTGGTGGTCAACTGGAGAGAAAAGTCTCATAGACTTTCCTGCCTGGGTTGGCTTTGAATTAAGATCCTTAGACCTCAGCCTTCTGAGTAGCTGGGATTATAGGTGTGAGCCACCAGCATTCAGCCACAAAGGACTTATGAAGACCTTAGAAATGGCCAAAATGATATTTTTTTAAAGAGAGAAGTAGTTAGACTATGGGAGAAGGAACTTTTCTGGATTTAATCCTACCCAAGGCATCACTTAATCTGCAGGACTCTGACTGGACATAATTCAGAGAGTCCCAGGCAGGAGACCTGAAAGGATAAGGCTGGAGTAGGGGGGTGGGGACCAAGGGGTTGGGGGGGCTGGGGGGAGAGCCTGCCTGAGCTGCAAGAAGGTGACAGAAGCTGCTGGAACATAACATACAGGAAGCTGCAGGAAAGGGAGGCCTTCCCTCTGCATGTGAATGTCACACAGTGGGAAGCCCCAGGGTTCACAGACTAAAACATCTGTGAAGCTGAAGACACTAAGCAGAGATCTTACTGTCTATGCACTAGAAGAGACAGTTATATACTAATAAAGCTGAAGACAAAAATCTTGAGCTGGCTTCAATGTATATGTGTGATATTTGTTGTTGAACTGGGTGCTATCCCTGAGCTTCTACTAGCTAGCTCTCTACTACTTTGAGTCACACCTCACCACTTCTGAAAACATTGAACACTGTTTTGTGTGTGTGCCAATCCTATGGCTAGAACTCAGGGCCTGGGTGCTGTCCTTAAGTTTTCTTACTCAAGGTTAATGATCTACCACTTGAACCACAGTAAAAGCAAAGTCATTTCTGGCTTTTCTGATGGCTAATTGGAGATAAGAGTCTCATGGACTATTCTATGCCTCCATCAGAAAGAATGACATTTCCCCATTTGTTAGGAAATGGAAAGGTTTGGGAAAAATTATATTAAGTGAAGTAAGCCAGGCCCAAAGAAGCATAGGTCCCATGGTTTCCCTTATTTGCAATATATAGTATAGGTATGAGTCAAGCGGAAAAGGTCAGATAATGTGATGTTAGGAAAATGAACCCTTAAATATGTATTTTAATGTTTTCGTTTCTTTCATGCATGTGTTTCTAACGCATTTATAAGATTATTTCTTTGTTGCTTTGTATGTCCCTCCCCCACAGTGTAACCCCCGCTTTCACTATATTTGATGTCAGTATAACATGTGGAGGAGATGGGGACAAACAAGTCGTTTAAGGATTCAGGTGGACCTGTTGCAACAATGAGAAGTACAAAATGTCATGTCAAAACCAGCTTTACAATGTCGGTGTGGGGGGGGAGGGGGGTATAATTGGGTGGGGGGAGGGGGGAGGCGGGGAAGGGAGGTGAAGGGTAAACAAAGGAGGAGGCTGCAATGCTTGGTAAGAAATGTATGCATTATCCTGCCCATGTAATTGTAACCCCTCTGTACAGTATGTTCTCAAATAAAAAAAAAAAAAAAAAGAGTCTCATGGACTTTCCTTTCCTGGCTAGCTTTGAATTATGATCCTCAGATCTCAGCCTCCTGAGTAGCTAGGATTACAGGTGTGAGCCACTGATGTCCAGCCTAAACTAAAAAACAAAAACAAGCAAAACACCACATACTCATTCTATTTTAGAATTAGATATTGATGATAGAAAGGTAGAAAAATTCAAGATCTGTGTCATTGTAAGGAGTTCATGTTAATGAACTGACTCTCACTTGGTTTGGAACAAAGAAAACATCCCTGCCCAGTCAGGATGAGAGAATGATGACCATGGAACATGTGATATGGAAGAGGAACATAAGCCAGCCTTTATCATGAAAGATCACACTTAGACATTGATGGAAGCCGAATTCATATTACACAATTTCAATCTTAATCATGCTTGTCCTCTATTTCCCTAGATAATAACAAAACCTTGCTTTATTATCCCCCACTCAATAAGGCCATCTAAGTTCCTATTTGAAGAGACTTTCATAGGTCTTTTGTTGTTGTTGTTGCCTGTAACTATGTATAAATATGAACCACATTTTACATAGAAAGACTTCGTTCAAAATGATGCAAAGCAGCAATGAGCAATTAGTGGAGCCAAAATTAGGATCTAGTTCTGATGAGCTCTCTATAGGATCTCACAATTTTGCCCTGGTAATTCCTGCATTAGGAAACTCAACACTGTCCTCTAGTGACAGAAAAGTCATTACAACCCAGAACTCCTGAATCACTAAGAGTAATTATCATCAGTGATTCAATTTTACTCTCCTTCCTTCTTTCCTTTGCTTCCCTAACTTCCTCTCCCTCATTCCCTTCTTCCCTTCCTTTATTTTGTCAGTAGTATGGCTTCAACTCAGGGTCTTATACTCTCCCTTAGTTTTTTTCTCAAGGCTGTCCCTTTACTACTTAAGCCACAGATCCACTACTGGCTTTATAGTGGTTAATTGGAAATAAGACTTTCACAGATTTTCCTACTTAGGCTGGCTTTGAATCACAATCCTCTAATCTCAGTCTCCTTAATAGCTAGGATTTCAGGTTGAGCTCCTGGTTCAGAAATCTCATTAATTGGCCTTCTGGAAATTAACCACACTGTATTTCCTTGTTACACATAACTTCAAGTGATTCTTTTCACACATCATGAGCTGTGAAGACTAGTAAGAGAACTCCGAGTGTCACTTTTTCTTCTCTTTCTTAACTTCCCACTACTGAGAAATCCTTTCTAGCTAGCTTACCTTCTGATTACTTTGGGAATATATCTCACTTTAAATGAGCCTTAAAGTGAGATTCTTGTTTGACTGAAGTCTTGGATTACATAAAGTTAATTGTTTAGGAAAAAAGATTATCCAATATGGTGGCTTTGATAATTTGGAGATTTCTTCTGGCTGCTCATGGAGTATAGAGGTGAGCTGCCTGTGATAGAAGCCCTATGATTATTCTGTGTGGTTTGGTTTGGTTTTCATGCCAGTACTAGGGCTTGAACTCAAGGCCTGGGGACTGTCCTGGAGCTTTTTTCCTTAAGTCTAGCACTCTATCAGTTGAACCACAGCTCCACGTTCAGGACTTCTGCTGGTTAATTTGAGATTTCTCATAGCTTTTTCTCCTCAGTCTGACTTTGAACTTCTACCCTCAAATCTCTGCCTCCTGAATAGCTAGGATTACAGACATGAGCCACCAGCAACAGTCTTGGTTCAGTATACATTGGAACCATAGGCCAAAAAAGCTCTTCCTCCACATAATTCCTATTAATGAGCCCATAGCTTCCTATATGCTTTTGTATATATGTCTATGTTTCTCTCTATATACATATACATATCTATATAAATGTATATATGTATGTGCATGTATATATGTGTGTATACATATATACACATATATATGTAGTATATATATACACAATTAGCCAGTCTTGGGGCTTGAACTCTGGGCCTGGGTGCTATCTCTGAGCTTCTTTTACTGAAGGTGAGCCCTCTATCACTTGGCCACAGTGCCACTTCCAGTTTCTTAGTGGTTAATTGGAGATAAGTATCTCATGGGGACTTTTCTGCCCAGGCTAGCTTCAAATGGCTATCCTCAGATCTCAGCCTCCTCAGTAGCTAGGATGACAGGCATGAGTTACTGGCACCTGGCCTTACATGCTTTTTTATACCTTCCCAATCATTTGACTTAAGTAAAATGACTCTTTAGACTGTAGAGGGACATTTCATTAAAAAAATTTGATCAAATATTAGCATCCTCACACTAGCTAATTCAGAATAGATGAGGACTCAGTAAAGATCAATTTTTTTTTTTTTTTGCTGGTCATGGGCATTAACTCTGGGCCTGGGCACTGTCCCTCAGCTCTTTAGCTCAAGGCTAGCGCTCTACCACTGGAGCCACATCACCACTTCCGGCTTTTTCTGTTTATGTGGTGCTGAGGAATCGAACCCAGGGCCTCATGCTTGCAAGGCATGCACTCTACCGCTGAACTACCTTCCCAGCCCAAGATCAAATTTTTAACCCTTGTTACCACACTTCAGGTCCCTCACCATTGTCTTGCTATCTCTTCCTTGAACACACACAAAGGGAGCACTGTCCATCTTCTCTTCTGTAGCTACTGTGTCAGCAGTGCATCACATCCTTTCTGAATTATCCCAGTAAAACCTCATTGGTGTTCTCCCAGGTCAAGCCTCCCCTTCAACGACTCCTTCCCTCACAGATACACACAGAGTTTGTACCACATCAGGGAAATGTATTCTGTGAAAATATAGTGCTACTGACTTGTATGTTGGCCTAATATACCTCCCTCAGAGATGCCTACCATTCCTACTGGTATCAAGACAAGATGGAAGATTGGAGAAAGGAGTTTATGGAAGGGATGGAGATGCCACATAATTGTAGGTCCTTTCCTACCACTGCCTGAGGAACACATCATACAAGGTTTCACTGGATCCATGGAAATTCTTTCTAATAAGACAAAGGGGAACTGCAGATGGACTTGGTCAGCTCCATAAATGTAAGACATATCTATTATATAGCTAAGTCCCAAAGTAGAGCTTTCATGGATGATCTGTACAAAAAGATGCTATTTAAGAATGGCAAGAGGAAGTGTTGTATTGCAAAGTAAAACAGAAAATGATGCTCTTCCCTATAGATACACACTTGGAGATGTACTAGGCATGGTGTCATATTGACAATTCAGAAAACTCCAGCAATAGAGGGGCTGGGAAGGTGGCTCAGTGGTAGAGCTCTTGCCTTGCATGCTCGAGGCCCTGGGTTCGATTCCTCAGCATCACATAATCAAAAAGAAAAAAGCCGGAAGTGGCGCTGTGGCTCAAGTGGTAGAGAGCTAGCCTTGAGCTGAAGAGCTGAGGGACAGCACTCAGGCCCAGAGTTCAGGCCCCAAGACCGGACCCTCCCCCCCCCCAAAAAAAAGAAAACTCCAGCAATAGAAAAAGAATGTCACTTTGCCTGACATGATTCTCAGCACTTCCTGAGAAACTGATCAAAGAACTGCATTTCCCCTTTTATCTCTTCATAGACTACTCCCCAGGGAGTTCACAACACCTGGATTTGGACAGACTGAGAGTTGACACCAGAATGACAAGGGACCATTATCACTGCATTGACACCACCACTTGGATTTTGTCCCTATAGGACCTGTCCCCTTTCCTGCCAGGACTTCAGCTCTCTTGTAAACAGAATAAAAGTTTAGAATCATTGGACGTCCATGTAGCTTTCTTGGCCAGACTGGTTTTTGGGAGTTTGTGTTTCTGTCCATCCTGAAGAAAGAGTTACTATGGATGAAGTTGCCAACTCTGTTTAAATAACAGTTTTGTAATACAGCTTCATCCCACTTTATCTCTCAGAGCCAATCATGCCTTGCTCTCTTATGCCCTGTGAGCATTTTTTTAAAACCTGTGAGCATTTTTTAAAACATTGTTTTCACTTGCAAAGAAGACAGTTAATAACGGGATTGGCACTGTACTAACACAAGTCTTACTCCCACAGGAGAGAGGCTGCAAGACCATGCAAGTGGGTCAGAGATGGATGGGGCTCACTCACACGTTACTAGGCAACTGTGCAAATGGGATGGAAGTGATATTGATACCTAGGAATATGCCTTGGAAATTCACTTGTTTCAAATCTCCAAGGCTACACTTCTCCTTTGCAACAATAAATAAATTAAAAGTGTTGAGAGAACATTCTCCTGCTTTCCAAAACAATTCTGGGGCCAATGAAAACACGAGCCATGTTTCTGAATGCTGAAGGCTGCATTTAGGTTTATTTACTCCCCCTCTTTCTCATTCAACATAGGAGTCATCAACCTCTCTATTTCTCAAGGTCTTGAATATCTCCAAGCCCTACCTTTGGGAATCACGAGCAAGCTTGAGGGATGGATGGAAGAAAAGAAGAAAATTAGAGGCATGGTAGAGGCAATTGGGGCTAAAAGGCCATGGAAGAATGGAGGTTGGAGTGAAGATAAGAATAAGAGAGAGTAAGAGAAAGACTGATGAAGAAATATGCATATTTTAGAGGTAGAAAGATGGGATGAAGACTCATTTTTCCACCAATGTTTACTGCTGTTAGTTTGAAGAGACATTGGGGAGTTGTGGCAAATCTGCCTCTCTCTCTGTCCCTTTGTTTCCTAATATGGTAGCTACTTAAGAGGAGATTTTTCTCTTAGGTAGCTTTGTGTCTGAGCTTCCCTCCATATTCCTTCATGAAGGAGTTAGGCCTCCCTGGCTAGGTAAAGGATAACAGCAAGGACCAGCTCCAATATGGGAGAGAGATGATTCAACAAGATGCCTGAGGAGAAGGACCCAGCAAGATGATGCATGCAAATCTCACAATGCAGTAATGACTCAGTAGAGACAGAGAAACCAAGGAGACTCCCTACAGCACTCCCTACACCCTATCTAACCCTATACCCACCAACTGGACCAGGCCATGCCTCAGAGGGAGAAGCTAAGACCCTATACATAAGGGACAGGTACAGGCAGGATGGAGATGCGATAAGGCTCCCGGATCCATTCTATTTTTGTTGTTGTTGTTGGTCATGGGGCTTGAACTCTGGGCCTGAGCACTGTCCCTCAGCTCTTTAGCTCAAGGCTAGTGCTCTACCACTTGAGCTACAGCACCACTTCTGGTTTTCTAGTGGTGCAATGGAGATAAAAGTTTCTCAGACTTTCGTGCCCAGCCTGGCTTTGAACCTGGATCCTTAGATTTCAGCCTCCTGAGTAAGTATAAAATTACAGGTGTGATCCACCAGTGCCTGCCTCCAATTCTATTTTAGCAGGATTTCCTTATGATATTATGATATTATTTAGTTCTCATAATCACTGGATATTACAGTCTCCTAGTTTTATAACTTTGCCTTGGAGATGTTGTGTCTCAAAGATGTTAAAATTCTCAAGGTCTCACCCTGAAAAAGTCACTGCTATAGTTTGGGTATTGAATGTGCTAAGGATTTCATCTCTAAAACACCAGTACTGGAGATATTAGGGGCCCTTTAAGAGTTGAGTCTTTCTGGGGAGGTCTTCAGGTCAAGAGCTTCCTGCTCCCCTATTCTGCCTGTCATCTGAGCATCTTCTCTGACACATGTTCCTATCAGGATATGCAATCTTTGCCAGAGGCTCAAAGCAAGAGACTACTTGACCTTGGACTAGAACCCACAAACTGTGGGTAGCTAAGGGAACTTTTCAGTTATAAGCTAATTGCTTCAAGTATGTTACTGTAGTAAAGCAAAGCTGACCAATACAACCATGGTGATAAAACACACTCCCCTTCTTTTTGTTTGTTATTAGTCATGAACTTGAACTCAGAACCTGGAGTCTGTCCCAGAGCTCTTTTGCTCAAGGCCAGCTCTCTACCTCTTTGAGCCATAGGTCCACTTCTCTGGTGGTTTGCTGGAAATAGAGTCTCATGGATTTTTGCTGCCTGAGCTGGCTTCAAATAGTGATTCTCAGATCTCAGCCTCGTGAGTAGCTAGGATTACAGAATGAGCCATTGGCTCCCAGTTCTTTTTCAAGCCAGAGCTTTAGACTATGTTTTGTTTCCAACTCAAAGGAATCCTCTATACCTGCCCCTTGTCACTCTTAGCAATCTGTCCTCCAGCTAAATAAAGGATTGTGAGGAGAAGAAACTTGTGATTCACGTCAGAGTTCACCAGAAGACCATGAAGAATGGAAGATAGAGGATTAGAGACAAGGTTATAAATACTAACCTTTACCTTGCTCATGTAATTGTAACCCCTCTGTACGGTATTTTCACAATAAAAAAAAGAAATAGAAATACTAACCTTGTATTTCCCTACTTACTACTTTTTGCCTCCACAGCAATTTTTCTTTGTAAGTTTAGATGTAATTTGATAGCACTGTATCTTGACTCTTAATGATTGATCATTGATTTTTTTAAAAAAAGTCAAATGGACATCCCAGAGTTGTCAGAAGAGCTGAGGCTCTGTATTGAGTTGTAAAGGAGAATCTGTGACTCTGCTTGCCTTTGGTATTAAAGTAGGCAATCCTGCCATCTAGTGGACTTTGAATCAACTTCAGTTGAAAGTCTTCTGCAATTTAGGGGATTCTATTTTAAATAACAAGGGAAGCCTGGAGTTGCAGTTCATCTCTATAATCCTAGCTACTCAGGGGGCTGATCTCTGAGGATCATGGTTCAAAGCTTGCCTGGGCAGGAAGTCCTGAGACTCCTTATTTGTAAAGAAGCACCAGGAAAGTGGAAGCAGGGATGTAGCTCAAAGTAGTAGAGGGATACCCTGAAAAAAAAAAGGCTCAGGGACAATGCCCACGATCGACAAAACAAACAAAAAAGCCCCCAAAATGCCAGAATGGCCTTGTGGGAAAAATATCACTTCTTTCATGTTTCAGCTCTACAGGGAGGAGAAAATGTGAACCTGGCACCCTTGCTTGCCACTGGTAAACTTTGCCCATAATTACTAACACTCATGTTCGCTGGGCCCCTAAAATAAACACCAAAACAAAGATTATGTTTATCTTTCCTACAGACATTCCTAGTAACCAGAAAGAGTTTGCACATTACTAGTAGCAATCAGAAAATATTTGCTGAATAAATGTATGTGCTTAGGATAAGTAAATAAAAGAGATGGGAACAGGAGAGATTGCCGATGTCTCAAAGGGAAGAAAGTAAGTTTTGAAATTTTTGCTTTCTCAAACAGAGCAAACCTAGTCCCTGCAATTGCTGGGTGAACAGGGAGAAAAGAGCTTTATAAAGCAGCACCATCACTCACACCAAAAGCCCTGGGCTCACCAAAAGTCCCTGTCTCAGGTCTCCCAAGAGTCAGTTGTTGCCTATCTCTGACCAGCAGAGGGCAGTGCATGCTCGCTCAAGCCAGGGCTGAGTTCAGTCTGTACAATGTCATCTGACAGACTTTGTGTGCTCTTATTCCTTGGAGATGTCTTTATGGTGCTTATAACTGGGGAACAAGATTGCTTTCTAAGTATTGTATGGAAAACAAGTTGTGTTCTTGTTCTTTCTTTAAACAGTGATGCTGAGAATTGGGTTCAGTTCAATAGGGCTGACACTGATATAACACCCTGTAGTGGGAAGTCAGTTTAGAATGACTTTCAGATTGGCAAAATCATCTGTACATAGAAGGTACCAGAGGCTTCAAATAGAAAATGGAGACTAGAGTCTCAGGAGCCCAGCTAGAACTTTCTTCTAGGTCCTGAGGCCTCTCTCCCGACAACACATGTACATTTTTTTCTTTTCTTTCTTTCTTTCTTTCTTTTTTTTTTTTTTGCTTATGTGGTGCTGAGGAATCGAACCCAGGGCCTCAGGCATGCAAGGCAAGCGCTTTACCACTGAGCCACCTTCCCAGCCCTCACATGTATGTTTCTTTGGCTGTAGATCTTTCTAGTCATGTCTTGGCTCATTTTAGGGTCTTTGGAGTCAGGGTGGGTAAAGACCACCCCTCAGCCCCCACCCCTGCCTTTCTGTTGAAGGGTTGGTCACTTGCTTTGGAATTTAAATGTAGTCAATCTGAAATCATTTATATTATTTCCAAACCAAACAACAAAATGGGTAAGTTGTGTGAGGTTTGATTTTCACAAATATTTTTTTTGGAGGGGGGTGTGTTGGGTCTAGTCATGGGCCTGAACTCTGGGCCTCAGTGCTGTCCCTCAGCTCTTCAGCTCAAGGCTAGTGCTCTACAACTTGAGCCACAGTGCCACTTCTGGCTTTTTTTTCTTTTTTTCCCCCTGCTTATGTGGTGCTGAGGAACTGAACCTAGGGCTTCATGCATGCAAGCAAGCACTCTACCACTGAGCCACCTTCCCAGACGGTTTCACAAATATATTTTTAGTGATTTTGGTGGTGGTGGTGTGGGGCTTGAACTTGAGGCCATGATGCTGTCCCTGAGCTCTTTAGCTCAAGGTTAATGCTCAACTACTTTAAGCCACAGCTCAACTCCCAGGTATTTGGTCATTAACTAGAGAAAAGACTCTCATGCAAGTTCCTACCAAGGCAAGATTCCATGAGCCATCAGACTCCAGTGAAGGAATACTTGTTTTTTGTTGTTGTTGTTGTTATTTGTTTCTTTTTGTCTGCATGTACTTCCATTTACGGTAGCACCACTCACAATAAAGATAGGGAATCAATCAAGTGTACATCATTGGACCAATAAAAAGAGAGCATATACATTCAGTGGAATGTTATTCAGCCTTAAGTAAAAAAAAAATAAATAAATAAAATAAAATCAGGTTCACGCCTGTAATCCTATCAATTCAGGAAGCTGAGATCTGAAGATCAAAGTTCAAAGTCAGCCTGGGAAGAAATGTCCATGAGATTCTTTTCTCCAATTAACCTCCAGAAAACCAGAAGCAGATCTATGGTTCAAAATGGTAGAGTGCTAGTGAGACAGTGCCCTAGACCCATGTTCAAACAAATAAAAAGAAAACAATTTCAACAATATAAATTGCACAGTAGAACACTAAGCTTCAAGAAATAATGCAGAGCCGGGTGCTGGTAGCTCACACCTATAATCCTAGCTACTCAGGAGGCTGAGATCTGAGGATCACGGTTCAAAGCCAGCCAGGCAGGAAAGCCCTTGAGACTCTTATCTCCAATAAACTACTATAAAACAAGAAGTGGCATTGTAGTTCAAGCAGTAGAGTGCTTGCCATGAGCTGAAGAGTGCAAGGACAGTGACCAGGCTCAGAGTTCAAGCCCCACAACTGACAATAAAAGAAGAAAAAAAAATAATGCAGGTACAGAAACACCAATATCAGACACACCCTTTTATATTTGAAGATTAAGAAATGTGGCTTTAGAGCAGACAGAAAAACCATAGGACACTGCTGAAGCATTGCTCATAGTCCTCCTTCAGTGAAGGGCAGAGCCTGAGGCTCCCGTGCCTTCTCTGATCCTGTCTCTTACCACTGAGCGCAGGCTTCCTCGCTGCAGCCATACTGGCATTTGTCCTGTTCTGCAGCAGCCCAGGATAACCTGTGCCAGGCTGGGGGCCACTGTTATTCTACTGCCTGGAATGCTCTTCCCCAGACACCCAGCTGCTCATCCCCCATCCTCCCCCACTCCCACCCACCAAAGAGATCTACTCTATGATACCCTGCTCAAAAATACAACCTTGTGCACATGCATGCACACACACACATGGGTGCAGACACACACAGAATATTCCCACCACTCATCCTTTCTGCCTTACATCTTCCTTCTGATGTATTCTCTTTATTACTTATGTAAATCTGGGTAAAGTCTTTCTCCATGCTTGAGTGTAAACTCACAAGGAGAGATATTTTTGTGCTGTTCTCAGCATTGTGTCAGTCTTCAGCATGATGTCTCTCACCCTGTGGTCACTCAGCAAATGTCCATTGACTGAAGGCCTACCCATTCCCTCACACACTTATTTGACAAGTGTCCTGTTGCACATGGTCAAAGCTCTTTCCCACTGCTTTCTTATGACTCCCTTCCACAGCCCTTCTCACCCTTGCCTTGTGGTCTCCTCACCTGTGTTTCCATGCCCTTTGCCTGAAGCCTTGTGCACCTCAATCTCACACATGGAGATGGTGTGCACACACCAGCTCACCTGCTCCTCCTCTGGGAAGCTTTTCCATCCCACACTGGCTCCTCCCTCTTCAGTTCTTCCAAGTCTTTCCTCCAGCCCTGGTCCCATCCTGCTGGTTAGAAGCCTATGTAATGATCTGTGTGATATTCTAGCTAAGCTGTGGGAGCCTCATTCTCTGGGGCAACTTTTGGTCCTATCTCCTTCACCTACTGAGCCAAATGCACTCCAACTCTTCCACAAAGGTTTAGGAGTGTTCTAGCATGCGTGTGCATCAGACTATCCATTGAAAAGTCAAACATAGACCTGAGTTTAGGACAGTGAGCTCATCTTGCCCCTTAAGACAAGACTGGCATGGAATCATAAAATGACTTGCCTCCTGCTTGGGATACTGCCCCTCTCCCCCATCTCCACAATGCAACTCAACACTGAAATCACAGCAGCGAAGAGGCACACTCTCTACTGCACTAGGACTACAAGACACTAGCCTCTTAAGCCAAACCCACAGATGTGAATTGAAGCCCACTCCCTCACTCTGAGCCTCAACTGCAGCTTTTGGGGCAGCAAGGCCTTGTCTCCTGGCAGTCTCTGCCTCACTCTGAGGAGATCATTTGACACATCTAGCTCTGCATTGAGAGCTGAACTTGAAGGAAGAAAAGAGCACATTTTCCTTCCTAATTCCGTCTCGACGTGCACATCAGGTTGGGTTTGAAGGAGGCTGATTCCCAGAGGAATTCCTGAGCAGCCATCTGCTTGTGTGCTTCTGAGACATCTTGGTAAAGAGAGAAGGAAGCTGTTAATCAATCATGCAAAGGGAGCTGCTTGCTCTTTCACTAGGAAATGGGAGTGCACATGTCCTTGAGTGTGCACATGTTCTGATATTCTAAGGGTCTTGATACACTTGCACTATACATGTCCTTCTCTCCATGTCCATTCTGCACAGCAGACTAACACCACCTTCCTTCCACACCCATTTTAATGTGTCACTGACACAGCTGTCCTTCAGATAAGTACACAAATACCTTTCATAACAACAGAGAAACAAACCTGTGCCACAAGAGATTAGCAAAGTCAAGTGCACTGCCTGATGCTGGAGGCTCTGTAATCCTAACTATCCTAGAAGCTACCTGGATTGCAGCGACAGCCAGTCTAGGAAGACTCCATCATCAATTAACTAGAAAAATGCAGACCTGGAGGTGTGACTCAAGTGGTAGAGCACCAGGCATGAACATGCAAATTGAAAGGAGAGAAAGAAAAAGAAAGACTGAGACAGAGAGATGAAAGACAGAGAAATGGACAGAGTTAGAGACAGATTCAAGAACAGGAAGAGAGAGAGAGAGGTAAGAGAAAAGGGAGATGAGAGGAAGAAGATGAGGGGAAGGAAAAGTAGACTAAGAGACGGTATGAGGTAGAAGAAGAGGAGGGAAGAGATAGTAGAGAGGGGGAAAGACAGGGAAAGGTGAAAGAGGAAAGTGATGGAAAAGGAAGCAGAGAGAGAATTAAGAAAAAAAGCACAGAGATAAAGACTTGGTACGAGCAAACACTCACAAACATATACACACAACAAAGAAACAAAAGGAAAAAAATAAAAGGCATGGAAACATCATGGAATTTAACAGTACTTCCCTCCCCACGTACCCTCTTCACTGAACACTGGACCACGAGGAATTCAGGATTCCTCAGCTCCCTTCATGACCTTCCACCTCTCAGTTCTCCTTCAGCATTAGTGTCAACCCTGTCATTCACCAGGTGCCTATCCTTTACCCTCTTTAGCCCTCACTGCTTCTTTCACCATAATCCCACCTCATTCTTTGAGGGGAGATCTGCTCCCCAAATAACCCTGAACTGCACTTGTCCACCAGGAGACCCAGTCCTCCTCTTGCTACAAATCTCATCAGTTAGCTCTGCAGGCTCAGCCTCCTAACCCCAATGTATACAGAGCAAAGTCCAGCTGTGCCCAACTCCTCCCCATCACACACTTGTCACCCAAGACAGCATCAGCCTTCAGCATTTCCTCTGTGTGGAAATCTAATAGCCCTGGATGAACCAACGCAAATAAGACAGTGGTGGAGAGTCACATCCAATCTTACTGAATCTCCACTTATGTCCAGAAGTAGTCATCCCAGGCAGGGTCCATCCTCAGATCAAGTCCACAGAGGCCTGGTCCATCCACAGGCACCACTATACCTCCATGTTCTCTCAGGTCTCCT